>NW_027137185.1:0-117402 GCF_040869045.1 Eurosta solidaginis
CTATCGCTAACGGTTCAATTTCTACATCATACTGGGTGGGGTTAATTGACTAAAAGGGATAAGTGTCCATATCTATTGAACCAAGCAAGATAGAATCGATTTTGTTTTTGCAGATGATAGGTTTTTATGTATATATTAATCCACAAGCAGATCCAAGATTCTATCGTTAACGGTTCAGTTTCTACGTCAAAGAGGGTGGGGTTAACCGACTAAAGGGGATAAGTGTCCATATCTATTGAACCAAGCAAGATAGAATCGATTTTGATTTTTCAGATGGTAGGTTTTTATGTGTATATTAATCCACAAGCTGATCTAAGCTTATATCGTTAACGGTTCAATTTCTACGTTATAGTGGGTGGGGTTAACCGACTAAAAGGGATAAGTATACATATATATTGAACCAAGCAAGATAGAATCGAATTTATTTTTGCAGATGGTAGGTTTTTATGTGTATATTAATCCACAAGCTTATCCAAGGTTCTATCGCTAACGGTTCAATTTCTACATCATACTGGGTGGGGTTAATTGACTAAAAGGGATAAGTGTCCATATCTATTGAACCAAGCAAGATAGAATCGATTTTGTTTTTGCAGATGATAGGTTTTTATGTATATATTAATCCACAAGCAGATCCAAGATTCTATCGTTAACGGTTCAGTTTCTACGTCAAAGGGGGTGGGGTTAACCGACTAAAGGGGATAAGTGTCCATATCTATTGAACCAAGCAAGATAGGATCGATTTTGATTTTTCAGATGGTAGGTTTTTATGTGTATATTAATCCACAAGCTGATCCAAGGTTCTATCGCTAACGGTTCAATTTCTACATCATACTGGGTGGGGTTAATTGACTAAAAGGGATAAGTGTCCATATCTATTGAACCAAGCAAGATAGAATCGATTTTGATTTTGCTGATGGTAGGTTTTTATGTGTATATTAATCCACAAGCTGATTTAAGGTTCTATCACTAACGGTTCAATTTCTAAGTCATACTGGATGGGGTTAACCGACTAAAAGGGATAAGTGTCCATATCTATTGAACCAAGCAAGATAGAATCGATTTTGTTTTTGCAGATGATAGGTTTTTATTTGTATATTAATCCACAAGCTGATACAAGGTTCTATCGTTAACGGTTCAATTTCTACATCAAAGTAACCGACTAAAAGGGATAAGTGTCCATATCTATTGTGGGTGGGGTTGACCGACTAAATGGGATAAGTGTCCATATCTATTGAACCAAGCAAGATAGAATCGATTTGGTTTTTGGAGATGATAGGTTTTTATGTGTATATTAATCCACAAGCTGATCCAAGGTTGTATCGTTAACGGTTCAATTTCTACGTCAAAGTGGATGGGGTTAACCGACTGAAAGGGATAAGTATCCATATCTACTGAACCAAGCACGATAGAATCGATTTTGTTTTTGCTGATGATAGGCTTTTATGTGTGTATTAATCCACAAGCTGATCCAAGGTTCTATCGTTAACGGTTCAATTTCTACGTCAAAGTGGGTGAGGTTAACCGACTAAAGGGGATAAGTGTCCATATATATTGAACCAAGCAAGATAGAATCGGTTTTGTTTTTGCAGATGATAGGCTTTTATGTGTATATTAATCCGCAAGCTGATCCAAGGTTCTATCGCTAAAGGTTCAAAATCTACGTCATACTGGGTGGGGTTATCCGAATAAAAGGGATAAGTGTCCACATCTATTGTCGGTGGGGTTAACCGACTAAAAGGGATAAGTATACATATCTATTGAATCAAGCAAGATAGAATCGAATTAATTTTTGCAGATGATAGGTTTTTATGTGTATATTAATCCACAATCTTATCTAAGGTTCTATCGCTAACGGTTCAATTTCTACGTTATAGTGGGTGGGGTTAACCGACTAAAAGGGAAAAGTGTCCATATCTATTGAACCAAGCAAAATATAATCGATTTTGTTTTTGCAGATGATAGGCTTTTATGTGTATATTAATCCGCAAGCTGATCCAAGGTTCTATCGCTAAAGGTTCAAAATCTACGTCATACTGGGTGGGGTTATCCGAATAAAAGGGATAAGTGTCCACATCTATTGTCGGTGGGGTTAACCGACTAAAAGGGATAAGTATACATATCTATTGAACCAAGCAAGATAGAATCGAATTAATTTTTGCAGATGATAGGTTTTTATGTGTATATTAATCCACAATCTTATCTAAGGTTCTATCGATACGGTTCAATTTCTACGTTATACTGGGTGGGGTTAACCGACTAAAAGGGATAGGTGTCCATAACTATTGAACCAAGCAAGATAGAATTGATTTTGTTTTTGCAGATGATAGGTTTTTATGTGTATATTAATCCACAAGCTGATTTAAGGTTCTATCGTTAACGGTTCAATTTCTACGTTATAGTGGGTGGGGTTAACCGACTAAAGGGGATAAGTGTCCATATCCATTGAACCAAGCAAGATAGAATCGATTTTGTTTTTGCAGATGATAGGCTTTTATGTGTATATTAATCCAAAAGCTGATCTAAGCTTCTATCGTTAACGGTTCAATTTCTACGTTATAGTGGGCGGGGTTAACCGATTAAAGGGATAAGTATACATATCTATTGAACCAAGCAAGATAGAATCGAATTTATTTTTGCAGATGGTAGGTTTTTATGTGTATATTAATCCACAAGCTGATCCAAGGTTCTATCACTAACGGTTCAATTTCTACGTCAAAGTGGGTGGGGTTAACCGACTAAAAGGGATAAGTGTCCATATCTATTGAACCAAGCAAGATAGAATCGATTTTGATTTTGCAGATGGTAAGTTTTTATGTGTATTTTAATCCACAAGCTGATACAAGGTTCTATCGTTAACGGTTCAATTTCTACGTCAAAGTGGATGGGGCTAACCGACTAAAGGGGATAAGTGTCCATATCTATTGAACCAAGCAAGATAGAATCGATTTTGATTTTGCAGATGGTAAGTTTTTATGTGTATATTAATCCACAAGCTGATCCAAGGTTCTATCACTAACGATTCAATTTCTACGTCAAAGTGGGTGGGGTTAACCGACTAAAAGGGATAAGTGTCCATATCTATTGAACCAAGCAAGATAGAATCGATTTTGTTTTTGCAGATGATAAGTTTTTATGTGTATATTAATCCACAAGCTGATACAAGGCTCTATCCTTAACGGTTAATTTCTACGTCAAAGTGGATGGGGTTAACCGACTAAAAGGGATAAGTGTCCATATCTATTGAACCAAGCAAGATAGAATCGATTTTGTTTTTGCAGATGATAAGTTTTTATGTGTATATTAATCCACAAGCTGATACAAGGCTCTATCCTTAACGGTTAATTTCTACGTCAAAGTGGATGGGGTTAACCGACTAAAAGGGATAAGTGTCCATATCTATTGAACCAAGCAAGATAGAATCGATTTTGTTTTTGCAGATGATAAGTTTTTATGTGTATATTAATCCACAAGCTGATACAAGGCTCTATCCTTAACGGTTAATTTCTACGTCAAAGTGGATGGGGTTAACCGACTAAAAGGGATAAGTGTCCATATCTATTGAACCAAGCAAGATAGAATCGATTTTGTTTTTGCAGATGATAAGTTTTTATGTGTATATTAATCCACAAGCTGATACAAGGCTCTATCCTTAAAGGTTAATTTCTACGTCAAAGTGGATGGGGTTAACCGACTAAAAGGGATAAGTGTCCATATCTATTGAACCAAGCAAGATAGAATCGATTTTGTTTTTGCTGATGATAGGTTTTTATGTGTATATTAATCCACAAGCTTATACAAGGTTCTATCGTTAACGGTTCAATTTCTACGTCAAAGTGGATGGGGCTAACCGACTAAAGGGGATAAGTGTCCATATCTATTGAACCAAGCAAGATAGAATCGATTTTGATTTTGCAGATGGTAGG
The DNA here is from genome assembly GCF_040869045.1 of Eurosta solidaginis. NCBI lineage: Eukaryota > Metazoa > Arthropoda > Insecta > Diptera > Tephritidae > Eurosta > Eurosta solidaginis. The sequence continues at coordinate 3,924 of NW_027137185.1, forward strand.
TTTTTATGTGTATATTAATCCACAAGCTGATCCAAGGTTCTATCACTAACGGTTCAATTTCTACGTCAAAGTGGGTGGGGTTAACCGACTAAAAGGGATAAGTGTCCATATCTATTGAACCAAGCAAGATAGAATCGATTTTGTTTTTGCTGATGATAGGTTTTTATGTGTATATTAATCCACAAGCTGATACAAGGTTCTATCGTTAACGGTTCAATTTCTACGTCAAAGTGGGTGGGGTTAACCGACTAAAAGGGATAAGTGTCCATATCTATTGAACCAAGCAAGATAGAATCGATTTTGATTTTGCAGATGGTAGGTTTTTATGTGTATATTAATCCACAAGCTGATCCAAGGTTCTATCACTAACGGTTCAATTTCTACGTCAAAGTGGGTGGGGTTAACCGACTAAAAGGGATAAGTGTCCATATCTATTGAACCAAACAAGATAGAATCGATTTTGTTTTTGCAGATGATAAGTTTTTATGTGTATATTAATCCACAAGCTGATACAAGGCTCTATCCTTAACGGTTAATTTCTACGTCAAAGTGGATGGGGTTAACCGACTAAAAGGGATAAGTGTCCATCTCTATTGAACCAAGCAAGATAGAATCGATTTTGTTTTTGCAGATGATAAGTTTTTATGTGTATATTAATCCACAAGCTGATACAAGGCTCTATCCTTAACGGTTAATTTCTACGTAAAAGTGGATGGGGTTAACCGACTAAAAGGGATAAGTGTCCATATCTATTGAACCAAGCAAGATAGAATCGAATTTATTTTTGCAGATGGTAGGTTTTTATGTGTATATTAATCCACAAGCTGATCCAAGGTTCTAGCGCTAACGGTTCAATTTCTACGTCATACTGGATGGGGTTAACCGACTAAAAGGGATAAGTGTCCATATTTATTGAACCAAGCAAGATAGAATCGATTTTGATTTTGCAGATGGTAGGTTTTTATGTGTATATTAATCCACAAGCTGATACAAGGTTCTATCGTTAACGGTTCAATTTCTACATCAAAGTGGATGGGGCTAACCGAATAAAGGGGATAAGTGTCCATATCTATTGAACCAAGCAAGATGGAATCGATTTTACTTTTGCAGATGGTAAGTTTTTATGTGTATATTAATCCACAAGCTGACACAAGGTTCTATCGTTAACGGTTCAATTTCTACATCAAAGTAACCGACTAAAGGGGATAAGTGTCCATATCTATTGTGGGTGGGGTTAACCGACTAAAAGGGATAAGTATACATATCTATTGAACCAAGCAAGATAGAATCGAATTTATTTTTGCAGATGGTAGGTTTTTATGTGTATATTAATCCACAAGCTGATACAAGGTTCTATCGTTAAAGGTTCAATTTCTACATCAAAGTAACCGACTAAAAGGGATAAGTGTCCATATCTATTGTGGGTGGGGTTAACCGACTAAAAGGGACAAGTGTCCATATCTATTGAACCAAGCAAGATAGAATCGATTTTGTTTTTGCAGATGGTAGGTTTTTATGTATATATTAATCCACAAGCTGATCCAAGGTTCTAGCGCTAACGGTTCAATTTCTACGTCATACTGGATGTGGTTAACCGACTAAAAGGGATAAGTGTCCATATCTATTGAACCAAGCAAGATAGAATCGATTTTATTTTTACAGATGGTAGGTTTTTATGTGTATATTAATCCACAAGCTGATACAAGGTTCTATCGTTAACGGTTCAATTTATACATCAAAGTAACCGACTAAAAGGGATAAGTATCCATACCTATTGTGGGTGGGGTGTATATTAATCAACAAGCTGATACAAGGCTCTATCCTTAACGGTTCAATTTCTACGTCAAAGTGGATGGGGTTAACCGACTAAAGGGGATAAGTGTCCATATCTATTGAACCAAGCAAGATAGAATCGATTTTGTTTTTGCTGATGATAGGTTTTTTTATGTGTATATTAATCCACAAGCTGATACAACGTTCTATCGTTAACGGTTCAATTTCTACGTCAAAGTGGATGGGGTTAACCGACTAAAGGGGATAGGTGTACATATCTATTGAACCAAGCAAGATAGAATCGATTTTGTTTTTGCAGATGATAAGTTTTTATGTGTATATTAATCCACAAGCTGATACAAGGCTCTATCCTTAACGGTTCAATTTCTACGTCAAAGTGGATGGGGTTAACCGACTAAAGGGGATAAGTGTCCATATCTATTGAACCAAGCAAGATAGAATCGATTTTGTTTTTGCTGATGATAGGTTTTTTTATGTGTATATTAATCCACAAGCTGATACAAGGTTCTATCGTTAACGGTTCACTTTCTACGTCAGAGTGGATGGGGTTAACCGACTAAAGGGGATAGGTGTACATATCTATTGAACCAAGCAAGTATAGATATCTATTGAACCGAGCAAGATAGAATCGAATTTATTTTTGCAGATGGTAGGTTTTTATGTGTATATTAATCCACAAGCTGATCCAAGGTTCTAGCGCTAACGGTTCAATTTCTACGTCATACTGGATGGGGTTAACCGACTAAAAGGGATAAGTGGATGGGGTTAACCGACTAAAAGGGATAAGTGTCCATATTTATTGAACCAAGCAAGATAGAATCGATTTTGATTTTGCAGATGGTAGGTTTTTATGTGTATATTAATCCACAAGCTGATACAAGGTTCTATCGTTAACGGTTCAATTTCTACGTCAAAGTGGATGGGGTTAACCGACTAAAGGGGATAAATGTCCATATCTATTGAACCAAGCAAGATAGAATTGATTTTGTTTTTGCAGATGATAGGTTTTTATGTGTATATTAATCCACAAGCTGATACAAGGCTCTATCCTTAACGGTTCAATTTCTACGTCAAAGTGGATGGGGTTAACCGACTAAAGGGGATAAGTGTCCATATCTATTGAACCAAGCAAGATAGAATCGATTTTGTTCTTGCTGATGATAGGTTTTTATGTGTATATTAATCCACAAGCTGATACAAGGTTCTATCGTTAACGGTTCAATTTCTACGTCAAAGTGGATGGGGTTAACCGACTAAAGGGGATAGGTGTACATATCTATTGAACCAAGCAAGATAGAATCGATTTTGTTTTTGCAGATGATAGGTTTTTATGTGTATATTAATCCACACGCTGATACAAGGCTCTATCCTTAACGGTTTAATTTCTACGTCAAAGTGGATGGGGTTAACCGACTAAAAGGGATAAGTGTCCATATTTATTGTGGGTGGGGTTAACCGACTAAAAGGGATAAGTGTCCATATCTATTGAACCAAGCAAAATAGAATCGATTTTATTTTTGCAGATGGTAGGTTTTAATGTGTATATTAATCCACAAGCTGATACAAGGTTCTATCGTTAACGGTTCAATTTATACATCAAAGTAACCGACTAAAAGGGATAAGTGTCCATATCTATTGTAGGTGGGGTTAACCGAGTAAAAGGGATAAGTGTCCATATCTATTGTGGGTGGGGTTAACCGACTAAAAGGGACAAGTGTCCATATCTATTGAACCAAGCAAGATAGAATCGATTTTGTTTTTGCAGATGGTAGGTTTTTATGTGTGTATTAATCCACAACCTGATCCAAGGTTCTATCGCTAACGGTTCAATTTCTACGTCATACTGGATTGGGTTAACCGACTAAAAGGGATAAGATATTGAACCAAGCAAGAGAGAATCGATTTTATTTTTGCAGATGGTAGGTTTTTATGTGTATATTAATCCACAAGCTGATACAAGGTTCTATCGTTAAAGGTTCAATTTCTACATCAAAGTAACCGACTAAAAGGGATAAGGGTCCATATCTATTGCGGGTGGGGTTAACCGACTAAAAGGGACAAGTGTCCATATCTATTGAACCAAGCAAGATAGAATCGCTTTTGTTTTTTCAGATGGTAGGTTTTTATGTGTATATTAATCCACAAGCTGATGTAAGCTTCTATCGTTAACGGTTCAATTTCTACGTTATAGTGGGCGGGGTTAACCGACTAAAAGGGATAAGTATACATATCTATTGCACAGAGCAAGATAGAATCGAATTTATTTTTGCAGATGGTAGGTTTTTATGTGTATATTAATCCACAAGCTGATCCAAGGTCTATCGCTAACGGTTCAATTTCTACGTTATAGTGCGCGGGGTTAACCGACTAAAAGGGATAAGTATACATATCTATTGAACCGAGCAAGATAGAATCGAATTTATTTTTGCAGATGGTAGGTTTTTATGTGTATATTAATCCACAAGCTGATCCAAGGTTCTATCGCTAACGGTTCAATTTCTACGTCATACTGGATTGGGTTAACCGACTAAAAGGAATAAGATATTGAACCAAGCAAGAGAGAATCGATTTTATTTTTGCAGATGGTAGGTTTTGATGTGTATATTAATCCACAAGCTGATACAAGGTTCTATCGTTAAAGGTTCAATTTCTACATCAAAGTAACCGACTAAAAGGGATAAGGGTCCATTTCTATTGCGGGTGGGGTTAACCGACTAAAAGGGACAAGTGTCCATATCTATTGAACCAAGCAGGATAGAATCGCTTTTGTTTTTGCAGATGGTAGGTTTTTATGTGTATATTAATCCACAAGCTGATACAAGGTTCTATCGTTAAAGGTTCAATTTCTACATCAAAGTAACCGACTAAAAGGGATAAGTTTCCATATTTATTGTGGGTGGGGTTAACCGACTAAAAGGGATAAGTGTCCATATCTATTGAACCAAGCAAAATAGAATCGATTTTATTTTTGCAGATGGTAGGTTTTAATGTGTATATTAATCCACAAGCTGATACAAGGTTCTATCGTTAACGGTTCAATTTATACATCAAAGTAACCGACTAAAAGGGATAAGTGTCCATATCTATTGTAGGTGGGGTTAACCGAGTAAAAGGGATAAGTGTCCATATCTATTGTGGGTGGGGTTAACCGACTAAAAGGGACAAGTGTCCATATCTATTGAACCAAGCAAGATAGAATCGATTTTGTTTTTGCAGATGGTAGGTTTTTATGTGTGTATTAATCCACAACCTGATCCAAGGTTCTATCGCTAACGGTTCAATTTCTACATCAAAGTAACCGACTAAACGGGATAAGTGTCCATATCTATTGTGGGTGGGGTTAACCGACTAAAAGGGAAAAGTGTCCATATCTATTGAACCAAGCAAGATAGAATCGATTTTGATTTTGCAGATGGTAGGTTTTTATGTGTATATTAATCCACAAGCTGATACAAGGTTCTATCGTTAACGGTTCAATTTATACATCAAAGTAACCGACTAAAAGGGATAAGTGTCCATATCTATTGTAGGTGGGGTTAACCGAGTAAAAGGGATAAGTGTCCATATCTATTGTGGGTGGGGTTAACCGACTAAAAGGGATAAGTATACATATCTATTGCACCGAGCAAGATAGAATCGAATTTATTTTTGCAGATGGTAGGTTTTTATGTGTATATTAATCCACAAGCTGATACAAGGTTCTATCGTTAACGGTTCAATTTATACATCAAAGTAACCGACTAAAAGGGATAAGTTTCCATATTTATTGTGGGTGGGGTTAACCGACTAAAAGGGAAAAGTGTCCATATCTATTGAACCAAGCAAGATAGAATCGATTTTGATTTTGCAGATGGTAGGTTTTTATGTGTATATTAATCCACAAGCTGATACAAGGTTCTATCGTTAACGGTTCAATTTATACATCAAAGTAACCGACTAAAAGGGATAAGTGTCCATATCTATTGTAGGTGGGGTTAACCGAGTAAAAGGGATAAGTGTCCATATCTATTGTGGGTGGGGTTAACCGACTAAAAGGGACAAGTGTCCATATCTATTGAACCAAGCAAGATAGAATCGATTTTGTTTTTGCAGATGGTAGGTTTTTATGTGTGTATTAATCCACAACCTGATCCAAGGTTCTATCGCTAACGGTTCAATTTCTACATCAAAGTAACCGACTAAAAGGGATAAGTTTCCATATTTATTGTGGGTGGGGTTAACCGACTAAAAGGGATAAGTGTCCATATCTATTGAACCAAGCAAAATAGAATCGATTTTATTTTTGCAGATGGTAGGTTTTAATGTGTATATTAATCCACAAGCTGATACAAGGTTCTATCGTTAACGGTTCAATTTATACATCAAAGTAACCGACTAAAAGGGATAAGTGTCCATATCTATTGTAGGTGGGGTTAACCGAGTAAAAGGGATAAGTGTCCATATCTATTGTGGGTGGGGTTAACCGACTAAAAGGGATAAGTATACATATCTATTGCACCGAGCAAGATAGAATCGAATTTATTTTTGCAGATGGTAGGTTTTTATGTGTATATTAATCCACAAGCTGATACAAGGTTCTATCGTTAACGGTTCAATTTATACATCAAAGTAACCGACTAAACGGGATAAGTGTCCATATCTATTGTGGGTGGGGTTAACCGACTAAAAGGGAAAAGTGTCCATATCTATTGAACCAAGCAAGATAGAATCGATTTTGATTTTGCAGATGGTAGGTTTTTATGTGTATATTAATCCACAAGCTGATACAAGGTTCTATCGTTAACGGTTCAATTTCTACGTCAAAGTGGATGGGGTTAACCGACTAAAGGGGATAAGTGTCCATATCTATTGAACCAAGCAAGATAGAATCGATTTTGTTTTTGCAGATGATAGGTTTTTATGTGTATATTAATCCACAAGCTGATACAAGGCTCTATCCTTAACGGTTTAATTTCTACGTCAAAGTGGATGGGGTTAACCGACTAAAAGGGATAAGTGTCCATATCTATTGAACCAAGCAAGATAGAATCGATTTTGTTTTTGCTGATGATAGGTTTTTATGTGTATATTAATCCACAAGCTGATACAAGGTTCTATCGTTAACGGTTCAATTTATACATCAAAGTAACCGACTAAACGGGATAAGTGTCCATATCTATTGTGGGTGGGGTTAACCGACTAAAAGGGATAAGTGTCCATATCTATTGAACCAAGCAAGATAGAATCGATTTTGTTTTTGCTGATGATAGGTTTTTATGTGTGTATTAATCCACAAGCTGATGTAAGCTTCTATCGTTAACGGTTCAATTTCTACGTTATAGTGGGCGGGGTTAACCGACTAAAAGGGATAAGTATACATATCTATTGCACCGAGCAAGATAGAATCGAATTTATTTTTGCAGATGGTAGGTTTTTATGTGTATATTAATCCACAAGCTGATACAAGGTTCTATCGTTAACGGTTCAATTTATACATCAAAGTAACCGACTAAACGGGATAAGTGTCCATATCTATTGTGGGTGGGGTTAACCGACTAAAAGGGAAAAGTGTCCATATCTATTGAACCAAGCAAGATAGAATCGATTTTGATTTTGCAGATGGTAGGTTTTTATGTGTATATTAATCCACCAGCTGATACAAGGTTCTATCGTTAACGGTTCAATTTCTACGTCAAAGTGGATGGGGTTAACCGACTAAAGGGGATAAGTGTCCATATCTATTGAACCAAGAAAGATAGAATCGATTTTGTTTTTGCAGATGATAGGTTTTTATGTGTATATTAATCCACAAGCTGATCCAAGGTTCTATCGCTAATGGTTCAATTTCTACGTCATACTGGATGGGGTTAACCGACTAAAAGGGATAAGTGTACATATCTATTGAACCAAGCAAGAGAGAATCGATTTTATTTTTGCAGATGGTAGGTTTTTATGTGTATATTAATCCACAAGCTGATACAAGGTTCTATCGTTAACGGTTCAATTTATACATCAAAGTAACCGACTAAACGGGATAAGTGTCCATATCTATTGTGGGTGGGGTTAACCGACTAAAAGGGAAAAGTGTCCATATCTATTGAACCAAGCAAGATAGAATCGATTTTGATTTTGCAGATGGTAGGTTTTTATGTGTATATTAATCCACAAGCTGATACAAGGTTCTATCGTTAACGGTTCAATTTCTACGTCAAAGTGGATGGGGTTAACCGACTAAAGGGGATAAGTGTCCATATCTATTGAACCAAGCAAGATAGAATCGATTTTGTTTTTGCAGATGATAGGTTTTTATGTGTATATTAATCCACAAGCTGATACAAGGCTCTATCCTTAACGGTTTAATTTCTACGTCAAAGTGGATGGGGTTAACCGACTAAAAGGGATAAGTATCCATATCTATTGAACCAAGCAAGATAGAATCGATTTTGTTTTTGCTGATGATAGGTTTTTATGTGTATATTAATCCACAAGCTGATACAAGGTTCTATCGTTAACGGTTCAATTTCTACGTCAAAGTGGATGGGGTTAACCGACTAAAGGGGATAGGTGTACATATCTATTGAACCAAGCAAGTATACATATCTATTGAACCGAGCAAGATAGAATCGAATTTATTTTTGCAGATGGTAGGTTTTTATGTGTATATTAATCCACAAGCTGATAAAAGGTTCTATCGTTAACGGTTCAATTTCTACGTCAAAGTGGATGGGGTTAACCGACTAAAGGGGATAAGTGTTCATATCTATTGAACCAAGCAAGATAGATCCGATTTTTTTTTTTGCAGATGATAGGTTTTTATGTGTATATTAATCCACAAGCTGATACAAGGCTGTATCCTTAACGGTTTAATTTCTACGTCAAAGTGGATGGGGTTAACCGACTAAAAGGGATAAGTGTCCATATTTATTGAACCAAGCAAGATAGAATCGATTTTGATTTTGCAGATGGTAGGTTTTTATGTGTATATTAATCCACAAGCTGATACAAGGTTCTATCGTTAACGGTTCAATTTCTACGTCAAAGTGGATGGGGTTAACCGACTAAAGGGGATAGGTGTACATATCTATTGAACCAAGCAAGTATACATATCTATTGAACCGAGCAAGATAGAATCGAATTTATTTTTGCAGATGGTAGGTTTTAAGTGTATATTAATCCACAAGCTGATGCAAGGTTCTAGCGCTAACGGTTCAATTTCTACGTCATACTGGATGGGGTTAACCGACTAAAAGGGATAAGTGTCCATATTTATTGAACCAAGCAAGATAGAATCGATTTTGATTTTGCAGATGGTAGGTTTTTATGTGTATATTAATCCAAAAGCTGATGCAAGGCTCTATCCTTAACGGTTCAATTTCTACGTCAAAGTGGATGGGGTTAACCGACTAAAGGGGATAAGTGTCCATATCTATTGAACCATGCAAGATAGAATCGATTTTGTTTTTGTTCATGATAGGTTTTTATGTGTATATTAATCCACATTCTGATACAAGGTTCTATCGTTAACGGTTCAATTTCTACGTCAAAGTGGATGGGGTTAACCGACTAAACGGGATAGGTGTACATATCTATTGAACCAAGCAAGATAGAATCGATTTTGTTTTTGCAGATGATAGGTTTTTATGTGTATATTAATCCACAGGCTGATACAAGGCTCTATCCTTAACGGTTTAATTTCTACGTCAAAGTGGATGGGGTTAACCGACTAAAAGGGATAAGTGTCCATATTTATTGTGGGTGGGGTTAACCGACTAAAAGGGATAAGTGTCCATATCTATGGAACCAAGCAAGATAGATTCGATTTTATTTTTGCAGATGGTAGGTTTTAATGTGTATATTAATCCACAAGCTGATACAAGGTTCTATCGTTAACGGTTCAATTTATACATCAAAGTAACCGACTAAAAGGGATAAGTGTCCATATCTATTGTGGGTGGGGTTAACCGAGTAAAAGGGATAAGTGTCCATATCTATTGTGGGTGGGGTTAACCGACTAAAAGGGACAAGTGTCCATATCTATTGAACCAAGCAAGATAGAATCGATTTTGTTTTTGCAGATGGTAGGTTTTTATGTGTATATTAATCCACAAGCTGATCTAAGCTTCTATCGTTAACGGTTCAATTTCTACGTTATAATGGGCGAGGTTAACCGACTAAAAGGGATAAGTATACATATCTATTGAACCGAGCAAGATAGAATCGAATTTATTTTTGCAGATGGTAGGTTTTTATGTGTATATTAATCCACAAGCTGATCCAAGGTTCTATCGCTAACGGTTCAATTTCTACGTTATAGTGGGCGGGGTTAACCGACTAAAAGTGATAAGTATACATATCTGTTGAAACGAGCAAGATAGAATCGAATTTATTTTTGCAGATGGTAGGCTTTTATGTGTATATTAATCCACAAGTTGATCCAAGGTTCTATCGCTAACGGTTCAATTTCTACGTCATACTGGATTGGGTTAACTTACTAAAAGGGATAAGTGTCCATATCTATTGTGGGTGGGGTTAACCGACTAAACGGGAAAAGTGTCCATATCTATTGAACCAAGCAAGATAGAATCGATTTTGTTCTTGCAGATGATAGGTTTTTACGTGTATATTAATCCACAAGCTGATCCAAGGTTCTATCGTTAACGGTTCAATTTCTGCGTCAAAGTGGGTGGGGTTAACCGACTACAGGGGATAAGTGTCCATATCTATTGAACCAAGCAAGATAGAATCGATTTTGTTTTTGCAGATGATAGGCTTTTATGTGTATATTAATCCACAAGCTGATCCAAGGTTCTATCGCTAAGGGTTCAATTTCTACGTCATACTGGGTGGGGTTAACCGACTAAAGGGGATAGGTGTACATATCTATTGAACCAAGCAAGTATACATATCTATTGAACCGAGCAAAATAGAATCGAATTTATTTTTGCAGATGGTAGGTTTTTATGTGTATATTAATTCACAAGCTGATCCAAGGTTCTAGCTCTAACGATTCAATTTCTACGTCATACTGGATGGGGTTAACCGACTAAAAGGGATAAGTGTCCATATCTACTGAACCAAGCAAGATAGAATCGATTTTATTTTTGCAGATGGTAGGTTTTTATGTGTATATTAATCCACAAGCTGATATAAGGTTCTATCGTTAACGGTTCAATTTATACATCAAAGTAACCGACTAAAAGGGATAAGTATCCATACCTATTGTGGGTGGGGTTAACCGACTAAACGGGAAAAGTGTCCATATCGATTGAACCAAGCAAGATAAAATCGATTTTGTTTTTGCAGATTATAGGTTTTTATGTGTATATTAATCAACAAGCTGATACAAGGTTCTATCGTTAACGGTTCAATGTCTACGTCAAAGTGGATGGGGTTAACCGACTAAAGGGGATAGGTGTACATATCTATTGAACCAAGCAAGTATACATATCTATTGAACCGAGCAAAATAGAATCGAACTTATTTTTGCAGATGGTAGGTTTTTATGTGTATATTAATCCACAAGCTGATCTAAGCTTCTATCGTTAACGGTTCAATTTCTACGTTATAGTGGGCGGGGTTAACCGACTAAAAGGGATAAGTATACATATCTATTGAACCGAGCAAGATAGAATCGAATTAACCGACTAAAAGGGATAAGTGTCCATATCTATTGAACCAAGCAAGATAGAATCGATTTTGTTTTTGCTGATGATAGGTTTTTATGTGTATATTAATACACAAGCTGATACAAGGTTCTATCGTTAACGGTTCAATTTCTACGTCAAAGTGGATGGGGTTAACCGACTAAAGGGGATAGGTGTACATATCTATTGAACCAAGCAAGTATACATATCTATTGAACCGAGCAAAACAGAATCGAATTTATTTTTGCAGATGGTAGGTTTTTATATGTATATTAATCTACAAGCTGATCCAAGGTTCTAGCGCTAACGGTTCAATTTCTACGTCATACTGGATGGGGTTAACCGACTAAAAGGGATAAGTGTCCATATCTACTGAACCAAGCAAGATAGAATCGATTTTATTTTTGCAGATGGTAGGTTTTTATGTGTATATTAATCCACAAGCTGATACAAGGTTCTATCGTTAACGGTTCAATTTATACATCAAAGTAACCGACTAAAAGGGATAAGTATCCATACCTATTGTGGGTGGGGTTAACCGACTAAACGGGAAAAGTGTCCATATCTATTGAACCAAGCAAGATAAAATCGATTTTGTTTTTGCAGATTATAGGTTTTTATGTGTATATTAATCAACAAGCTGATACAAGGCTCTATCCTTAACGTTTCAATTTCTACGTCAAAGTGGATGGGGTTAACTGACTAAAGGGGATAAGTGTCCATATCTATTGAACCAAGCAAGATAGAATCGATTTTGTTTTTGCTGATGATAGGTTTTTATGTGTGTATTAATCCACAAGCTGATACAAGGTTCTATCGTTAACAGTTCAATTTCTACGTCAAAGTGGATGGGGTTAACCGACTAAAGGGGATAGGTGTACATATCTATTGAACCAAGCAAGATAGAATCGATTTTGTTTTTGCAGATGATAGGTTTTTATGTGTATATTAATCCACAAGCTGATACAAGGCTCTATCCTTAACGGTTTAATTTCTACGTCAAAGTGGATGGGGTTAACCGACTAAAAGGGATAAGTGTCCATATCTATTGAACCAAGCAAGATAGAATCGATTTTGTTTTTGCTGATGATAGGTTTTTATGTGTATATTAATCCACAAGCTGATACAAGGTTCTATCGTTAACGGTTCAATTTCTACGTCAAAGTGGATGGGGTTAACCGACTAAAGGGGATAGGTGTACTTATCTATTGAACCAAGCAAGTATACATATCTATTGAACCGAGCAAGATAGAATCGAATTTATTTTTGCAGATGGTAGGTTTTTATGTGTATATTAATCCACAAGCTGATCCAAGGTTCTAGCGCTAACGGTTCAATTTCTACGTCATACTGGATTGGGTTAACCGACAAAAAGGGATAAGCGGATGGGGTTAACCGACTAAAAGGGATAAGTGTCCATATTTATTGAACCAAGCAAGATAGAATCGATTTTGATTTTGCAGATAGTAGGTTTTTATGTGTATATTAATCCACAAGCTGATACAAGGTTCTATCGTTAACGGTTCAATTTATACATCAAAGTAACCGACTAAAAGGGATAAGTGTCCATATCTATTGTGGGTGGGGTTAACCGAGTAAAAGGGATAAGTGTCCATATCTATTGTGGGTGGGGTTAACCGACTAAAAGGGACAAGTGTCCATATCTATTGAACCAAGCAAGATAGAATCGATTTTGTTTTTGCAGATGATAGGTTTTTATGTGTATATTAATCCACAAGCTGATACAAGGCTCTATCCTTAACGGTTTAATTTCTACGTCAAAGTGGATGGGGTTAACCGACTAAAAGGGATAAGTGTCCATATTTATTGTGGGTGGGGTTAACCGACTAAAAGGGATAAGTGTCCATATCTATTGAACCAAGCAAGATAGAATCGATTTTATTTTTGCAGATGGTAGGTTTTAATGTGTATATTAATCCACAAGCTGATACAAGGTTCTATCGTTAACGGTTCAATTTATACATCAAATTAACCGACTAAAAGGGATAAGTGTCCATATCTATTGTGGGTGGGGTTAACCGAGTAAAAGGGATAAGTGTCCATATTTATTGTGGGTGGGGTTAACCGACTAAAAGGGACAAGTGTCCATATCTATTGAACCAAGCAAGATAGAATCGATTTTGTTTTTGCAGATGGTAGGTTTTTATGTGTATATTAATCCACAAGCTGATCTAAGCTTCTATCTTTAACGGTTCAATTTCTACGTTATAGTGGGCTGGGTTAACCGACTAAAAGGGATAAGTATACATATCTATTGCACCGAGCAAGATAGAATCGAATTTATTTTTGCAGATGGTAGGTTTTTATGTGTATATTAATCCACAAGCTGATCCAAGGTTCTATCGCTAACGGTTCAATTTCTACGTCATACTGGATGGGGTTAACCGACTAAAAGGGATAAGTGTACATATCTATTGAACCAAGCAAGTTAGAAACGCTTTTGTTTTTGCAGATGGTAGGTTTTTATGTGTACATTAATCCACAAGCTGATCTAAGCTTCTATCTTTAACGGTTCAATTTCTACGTTATAGTGAGCTGGGTTAACCGACTAAAAGGGATAAGTATACATATCTATTGCACCGAGCAAGATAGAATCGAATTTATTTTTGCAGATGGTAGGTTTTTATGTGTATATTAATCCACAAGCTGATCCAAGGTTCTATCGCTAACGGTTCAATTTCTACGTCATACTGGATGGGGTTAACCGACTAAAAGGGATAAGTGTACATATCTATTGAACCAAGCAAGAGAGAATCGTTTTTATTTTTGCAGATGGTAGGTTTTTATGTGTATATTAATCCACAAGCTGATACAAGGTTCTATCGTTAACGGTTCAATATATACATCAAATTAACCGACTGAACGGGATAAGTGTCCATATCTCTTGTGGGTGGGGTTAACCGACTAAAAGGGAAAAGTGTCCATATCTATTGAACCAAGCAAGATAGAATCGATTTTGTTTTCGCAGATGGTAGGTTTTTACGTGTATATTAATCCACAAGCTGATCCAAGGTTCTATCGCTAACGGCTCAATTTCTACGTCATACTGGGTGGGGTTAACCGACTAAAAGGGAAAAGTGTCCATATCTATTGAACCAAGCAAGATAGAATCGATTTTGTTTTCGCAGATGGTAGGTTTTTATGTGTATATTAATCCACAAGCTGATACAAGGTTCTATCGTTAACGGTTCAATATATACATCAAAGTAACCGACTAAACGGGATAAGTGTCCATATCTCTTGTGGGTGGGGTTAACCGACTAAAAGGGAAAAGTGTCCATATCTATTGAACCAAGCAAGATAGAATCGATTTTGTTTTCGCAGATGGTAGGTTTTTATGTGTATATTAATCCACAAGCTGATCCAAGGTTCTATCGCTAACGGCTCAATTTCTACGTTATAGTGGGCGGGGTTAACCGACTAAAAGTGATAAGTATACATATCTATTGAACCGAGCAAGATAGAATCGAATTTATTTTTGCAGATGGTAGGCTTTTATGTGTATATTAATCCACAAGTTGATCCAAGGTTCTATCGCTAACGGTTCAATTTCTACGTCATACTGGATTGGGTTAACTTACTAAAAGGGATAAGTGTCCATATCTATTGTGGGTGGGGTTAACCGACTAAACGGGAAAAGTGTCCATATCTATTGAACCAAGCAAGATAGAATCGATTTTGTTCTTGCAGATGATAGGTTTTTACGTGTATATTAATCCACAAGCTGATCCAAGGTTCTATCGTTAACGGTTCAATTTCTGCGCCAAAGTGGGTGGGGTTAACCGACTACAGGGGATAAGTGTCCATATCTATTGAACCAAGCAAGATAGAATCGATTTTGTTTTTGCAGGTGATAGGCTTTTATGTGTATATTAATCCACAAGCTGATCCAAGGTTCTATCGCTAAGGGTTCAATTTCTACGTCATACTGGGTGGGGTTAACCGACTAAAGGGGATAGGTGTACATATCTATTGAACCAAGCAAGTATACATATCTATTGAACCGAGCAAAATAGAATCGAATTTATTTTTGCAGATGGTAGGTTTTTATGTGTATATTAATTCACAAGCTGATCCAATGTTCTAGCTCTAACGGTTCAATTTCTACGTCATACTGGATGGGGTTAACCGACTAAAAGGGATAAGTGTCCATATCTACTGAACCAAGCAAGATAGAATCGATTTTATTTTTGCAGATGGTAGGTTTTTATGTGTATATTAATCCACAAGCTGATATAAGGTTCTATCGTTAACGGTTCAATTTATACATCAAAGTAACCGACTAAAAGGGATAAGTATCCATACCTATTGTGGGTGGGGTTAACCGACTAAACGGGAAAAGTGTCCATATCGATTGAACCAAGCAAGATAAAATCGATTTTGTTTTTGCAGATTATAGGTTTTTATGTGTATATTAATCAACAAGCTGATACAAGGTTCTATCGTTAACGGTTCAATTTCTACGTCAAAGTGGATGGGGTTAACCGACTAAAGGGGATAGGTGTACATATCTATTGAACCAAGCAAGTATACATATCTATTGAACCGAGCAAAATAGAATCGAACTTATTTTTGCAGATGGTAGGTTTTTATGTGTATATTAATCCACAAGCTGATCTAAGCTTCTATCGTTAACGGTTCAATTTCTACGTTATAGTGGGCGGGGTTAACCGACTAAAAGGGATAAGTATACATATCTATTGAACCGAGCAAGATAGAATCGAATTAACCGACTAAAAGGGATAAGTGTCCATATCTATTGAACCAAGCAAGATAGAATCGATTTTGTTTTTGCTGATGATAGGTTTTTATGTGTATATTAATCCACAAGCTGATACAAGGTTCTATCGTTAACGGTTCAATTTCTACGTCAAAGTGGATGGGGTTAACCGACTAAAGGGGATAGGTGTACATATCTATTGAACCAAGCAAGTATACATATCTATTGAACCGAGCAAAACAGAATCGAATTTATTTTTGCAGATGGTAGGTTTTTATGTGTATATTAATCTACAAGCTGATCCAAGGTTCTAGCGCTAACGGTTCAATTTCTACGTCATACTGGATGGGGTTAACCGACTAAAAGGGATAAGTGTCCATATCTACTGAACCAAGCAAGATAGAATCGATTTTATTTTTGCAGATGGTAGGTTTTTATGTGTATATTAATCCACAAGCTGATACAAGGTTCTATCGTTAACGGTTCAATTTATACATCAAAGTAACCGACTAAAAGGGATAAGTATCCATACCTATTGTGGGTGGGGTTAACCGACTAAACGGGAAAAGTGTCCATATCTATTGAACCAAGCAAGATAAAATCGATTTTGTTTTTGCAGATTATAGGTTTTTATGTGTGTATTAATCAACAAGCTGATACAAGGCTCTATCCTTAACGTTTCAATTTCTACGTCAAAGTGGATGGGGTTAACTGACTAAAGGGGATAAGTGTCCATATCTATTGAACCAAGCAAGATAGAATCGATTTTGTTTTTGCTGATGATAGGTTTTTATGTGTATATTAATCCACAAGCTGATACAAGGTTCTATCGTTAACGGTTCAATTTCTACGTCAAAGTGGATGGGGTTAACCGACTAAAGGGGATAGGTGTACATATCTATTGAACCAAGCAAGATAGAATCGATTTTGTTTTTGCAGATGATAGGTTTTTATGTGTATATTAATCCACAAGCTGATACAAGGCTCTATCCTTAACGGTTTAATTTCTACGTCAAAGTGGATGGGGTTAACCGACTAAAAGGGATAAGTGTCCATATCTATTGAACCAAGCAAGATAGAATCGATTTTGTTTTTGCTGATGATAGGCTTTTATGTGTATATTAATCCACAAGCTGATACAAGGTTCTATCGTTAACGGTTCAATTTCTACGTCAAAGTGGATGGGGTTAACCGACTAAAGGGGATAGGTGTACTTATCTATTGAACCAAGCAAGTATACATATCTATTGAACCAAGCAAGATAGAATCGATTTTGTTTTTGCTGATGATAGGTTTTTATGTGTATATTAATCCACAAGCTGATACAAGGTTCTATCGTTAACGGTTCAATTTCTACGTCAAAGTGGATGGGGTTAACCGACTAAAGGGGATAGGTGTACATATCTATTGAACCAAGCAAGATAGAATCGATTTTGTTTTTGCAGATGATAGGTTTTTATGTGTATATTAATCCACAAGCTGATACAAGGCTCTATCCTTAACGGTTTAATTTCTACGTCAAAGTGGATGGGGTTAACCGACTAAAAGGGATAAGTGTCCATATCTATTGAACCAAGCAAGATAGAATCGATTTTGTTTTTGCTGATGATAGGTTTTTATGTGTATATTAATCCACAAGCTGATACAAGGCTCTATCCTTAACGGTTTAATTTCTACGTCAAAGTGGATGGGGTTAACCGACTAAAAGGGATAAGTGTCCATATCTATTGAACCAAGCAAGATAGAATCGATTTTGTTTTTGCTGATGATAGGTTTTTATGTGTATATTAATCCACAAGCTGATACAAGGTTCTATCGTTAACGGTTCAATTTCTACGTCAAAGTGGATGGGGTTAACCGACTAAAGGGGATAGGTGTACATATCTATTGAACCAAGCAAGATAGAATCGATTTTGTTTTTGCAGATGATAGGTTTTTATGTGTATATTAATCCACAAGCTGATACAAGGTTCTATCGTTAACGGTTCAATTTCTACGTCAAAGTGGATGGGGTTAACCGACTAAAGGGGATAGGTGTACATATCTATTGAACCAAGCAAGATAGAATCGATTTTGTTTTTGCAGATGGTAGGTTTTTATGTGTATATTAATCCACAAGCTGATCCAAGGTTCTAGCGCTAACGGTTCAATTTCTACGTCATACTGGATGGGGTTAACCGACAAAAAGGGATAAGCGGATGGGGTTAACCGACTAAAAGGGATAAGTGTCCATATTTATTGAACCAAGCAAGATAGAATCGATTTTGATTTTGCAGATAGTAGGTTTTTATGTGTATATTAATCCACAAGCTGATACAAGGTTCTATCGTTAACGGTTCAATTTATACATCAAAGTAACCGACTAAAAGGGATAAGTGTCCATATCTATTGTGGGTGGGGTTAACCGAGTAAAAGGGATAAGTGTCCATATCTATTGTGGGTGGGGTTAACCGACTAAAAGGGACAAGTGTCCATATCTATTGAACCAAGCAAGATAGAATCGATTTTGTTTTTGCAGATGATAGGTTTTTATGTGTATATTTATCCACAAGCTGATACAAGGCTCTATCCTTAACGGTTTAATTTCTACGTCAAAGTGGATGGGGTTAACCGACTAAAAGGGATAAGTGTCCATATTTATTGTGGGTGGGGTTAACCGACTAAAAGGGATAAGTGTCCATATCTATTGAACCAAGCAAGATAGAATCGATTTTATTTTTGCAGATGGTAGGTTTTAATGTGTATATTAATCCACAAGCTGATACAAGGTTCTATCGTTAACGGTTCAATTTATACATCAAATTAACCGACTAAAAGGGATAAGTGTCCATATCTATTGTGGGTGGGGTTAACCGAGTAAAAGGGATAAGTGTCCATATTTATTGTGGGTGGGGTTAACCGACTAAAAGGGACAAGTGTCCATATCTATTGAACCAAGCAAGACAGAATCGATTTTGTTTTTGCAGATGGTAGGTTTTTATGTGTATATTAATCCACAAGCTGATCTAAGCTTCTATCTTTAACGGTTCAATTTCTACGTTATAGTGGGCTGGGTTAACCGACTAAAAGGGATAAGTATACATATCTATTGCACCGAGCAAGATAGAATCGAATTTATTTTTGCAGATGGTAGGTTTTTATGTGTATATTAATCCACAAGCTGATCCAAGGTTCTATCGCTAACGGTTCAATTTCTACGTCATACTGGATGGGGTTAACCGACTAAAAGGGATAAGTGTACATATCTATTGAACCAAGCAAGTTAGAAACGCTTTTGTTTTTGCAGATGGTAGGTTTTTATGTGTACATTAATCCACAAGCTGATCTAAGCTTCTATCTTTAACGGTTCAATTTCTACGTTAAAGTGAGCTGGGTTAACCGACTAAAAGGGATAAGTATACATATCTATTGCACCGAGCAAGATAGAATCGAATTTATTTTTGCAGATGGTAGGTTTTTATGTGTATATTAATCCACAAGCTGATCCAAGGTTCTATCGCTAACGGTTCAATTTCTACGTCATACTGGATGGGGTTAACCGACTAAAAGGGATAAGTGTACATATCTATTGAACCAAGCAAGAGAGAATCGTTTTTATTTTTGCAGATGGTAGGTTTTTATGTGTATATTAATCCACAAGCTGATACAAGGTTCTATCGTTAACGGTTCAATATATACATCAAATTAACCGACTAAACGGGATAAGTGTCCATATCTCTTGTGGGTGGGGTTAACCGACTAAAAGGGAAAAGTGTCCATATCTATTGAACCAAGCAAGATAGAATCGATTTTGTTTTCGCAGATGGTAGGTTTTTATGTGTATATTAATCCACAAGCTGATCCAAGGTTCTATCGCTAACGGCTCAATTTCTACGTCATACTGGGTGGGGTTAACCGACTAAAAGGGAAAAGTGTCCATATCTATTGAACCAAGCAAGATAGAATCGATTTTGTTTTCGCAGATGGTAGGTTTTTATGTGTATATTAATCCACAAGCTGATACAAGGTTCTATCGTTAACGGTTCAATATATACATCAAAGTAACCGACTAAACGGGATAAGTGTCCATATCTCTTGTGGGTGGGGTTAACCGACTAAAAGGGAAAAGTGTCCATATCTATTGAACCAAGCAAGATAGAATCGATTTTGTTTTCGCAGATGGTAGGTTTTTATGTGTATATTAATCCACAAGCTGATCCAAGGTTCTATCGCTAACGGCTCAATTTCTACGTCATACTGGGTGGGGTTAACCGACTAAAAGGGATAAGTATACATATCTATTGAACCAAGCAGGATAGAATCGAATTTATTTTTGCAAATGATAGGTTTTTATGTGTATATTAATCCACAAGCTGATCCAAGGTTCTATCGCTAACGGCTCAATTTCTACGTCATACTGGGTGGGGTTAACCGACTAAAAGGGATAAGTGTCCATATCTATTGAACCAAGCAAGGTAGAATTGATTTTATTTTTGCAGATGGTACGTTTTTATGTGTATATTAATCCACAAGCTGATACAAGTTTCTATCGTTAACGGTTCAATTTCTACGTCAAAGTGGATGGGGTTAACCGACTAAAAGGTATAAGTGTCCATATCTATTGCGGGTGGGGTTAACCGACTAAACGGGAAAAGTGTCCATATCTATTGAACCAAGCAAGATAGAATCGATTTTGTTCTTGCAGATGATAGGTTTTTACGTGTATATTAATCCACAAGCTGATCCAAGGTTCTATCGTTAACGATTCAATTTCTGCGTCAAAGTGGGTGCGGTTAACCGACTACAGGGGATAAGTGTCCATATCTATTGAACCAAGCAAGATAGAATCGATTTTGTTTTTGCAGATGATAGGCTTTTATGTGTATATTAATCAACAAGCTGATCCAAGGTTCTATCGCTAAGGGTTCAATTTCTACGTCATACTGGGTGGGGTTATCCGACTAAAAGGGATAAGTGTCCACATCTATTGTGGGTGGGGTTAACCGACTAAAAGGGATAAGTATACATATCTATTGAACCAAGCAAGATAGAATCGAATTTATTTTTGCAGATGATAGGTTTTTATGTGTATATTAATCCACAAGCTGATTTAAGGTTCTATGGATAACGGTTCAATTTCTACGTTATAGTGGGTGGGGTTAACCGACTAAAAGGGATAAGTATACATATCTATTGTGGGTGGGGTTAACCGACTAAAAGGGATAAGTATACATATCTATTGAACCAAGCAAGATAGAATCGAATTTATTTTTGCAGATGATAGGTTTTTATGTGTATATTAATCCACAAGCTGATACAAGGTTCTATCGTTAACGGTTCAATTTCTACGTCAAAGTGGATGGGGTTAACCGACTAAAGGGGATAAGTGTCCATATCTATTGTGGGTGGGGTTAACCGACTAAAAGGGATAAGTATACATATCTATTGAACCAAGCAAGATAGAATCGAATTTATTTTTGCAGATGATAGGTTTTTATGTGTATATTAATCCACAAGCTGACCCAAGGTTGTATCGTTAACGGTTCAATTTCTACGTCAAAGTGGATGGGGTTAACCGACTAAAAGGGATAATTATCCATATCTATTGAACCAAGCAAGATAGAATCGATTTTGTCTTTGCTGATGGTAGGTTTTTATGAGCATATTAATCTACAAGCTGACCCAAGGTTCTATCTTTAACGGTTCAATTTCTACGCCAAAGTGGATGGGGTTAACCCACTAAAAGGGATAAGTGTCCATATCTATTGTGGGTGGGGTTAACCGACTAAAAGGGACAAGTGTCCATATCTATTGAACTAAGCAAGATAGAATCGATTTTGTTTTTGCAGATGGTAGGTTTTTATGTGTATATTAATCCACAAGCTGATCTAAGCTTCCATCGTTAACGGTTCAATTTCTACGTTATAGTGGGTGGGGTTAACCGACTAAAAGGGATAAGTATACATATCTATTGAACCAAGCAAGATAGAATCGATTTTGTTTTTGCAGATGGCAGGTTTTTATGTGTATATTAATCCACAAGCTGATACGAGGTTCTATCGTTAAAGGTTCAATTTCTACATCAAAGTAACCGACTAAAAGGGATAAGTGTCCATATTTATTGTGGGTGGGGTTAACCGACTAAAAGGGACAAGTGTCCATATCTATTGAACCAAGCAAGATATAATCGATTTTGTTTTTGCAGATGGCAGGTTTTTATGTGTATATTAATCCACAAGCTGATCTAAGCTTCTATAGTTAACGGTTCAATTTCTACGTTATAGTGGGCGGGGTTAACCGACTAAAAGGGATAAGTATACATATCTATTGAATCGATCAAGATAGAATCGAATTAACCGACTAAAAGGGATAAGTGTCCACATCTATTGAACCAAGCAAGATAGAATCGATTTTGTTTTTGCTGATGATAGGTTTTTATGTTTATATTAATCCACAAGCTGATACAAGGTTCTATCGTTAACGGTTCAATTTCTACGTCAAAGTGGATGGAGTTAACCGACTAAAGGGGATAGGTGTACATATCTATTGAACCAAGCAAGTATACATATCTATTGAACCGAGCAAGATAGAATCGAATTTATTTTTGCAGATGGTAGGTTTTTATGTGTATATTACTTCACAAGCTGATCCAAGGTTCTAGCGCTAACGGTTCAATTTCTACGTCATACTGGATGGGGTTAACCGACTAAAAGGGATAAGTGTCCTTATCTATTGAACCAAGCAAGATAGAATCGATTTTATTTTTGCAGATGGTAGGTTTTTATGTGTATATTAATCCACAAGCTGATACAAGGTTCTATCGTTAACGGTTCATTTTATACATCAAAGTAACCGACTAAAAGGGATAAGTATCCATACCTATTGTGGGTGGGGTTAACCGACTAAACGGGAAAAGTGTCCATATCTATTGAACCAAGCAAAATAGAATCGATTTTGTTTTTGCAGATGATATGTTTTTATGTGTATATTAATCAACAAGCTGATACAAGGCTCTATCCTTAACGGCTCAATTTCTACGTCAAAGTGGATGGGGTTAACCGTCTAAAGGGGATAAGTGTCCATATCTATTGAACCAAGCAAGATAGAATCGATTTTGTTTTTGCTGATGATAGGTTTTTATGTGTATATTAATCCACAAGCTGATACAAGGTTCTATCGTTAACGGTTCAATTTCTACGTCAAAGTGGATGGGGTTAACCGACTAAAGGGAATAGGTGTACATATCTATTGAACCAAGCAAGATAGAATCGATTTTGTTTTTGCAGATGATAGGTTTTTATGTGTATATTAATCCACAAGCTGATACAAAGCTCTATCCTTAACGGTTTAATATCTACGTCAAAGTGGATGGGGTTAACCGACTAAAAGGAATAAGTGTCCATATCTATTGAACCAAGCAAGATAGAATCGATTTTGTTTTTGCAGATGATAGGTTTTTATGTGTATATTAATCCACAAGCTGATACAAGGTTCTATCGTTAACGGTTCAATTTCTACGTCAAAGTGGATGGGGTTAACCGACTAAAGGGGATAGGTGTACATATCTATTGAACCAAGCAAGATAGAATCGATTTTGTTTTTGCAGATGATAGGTTTTTATGTGTATATTAATCCACAAGCCGATACAAGGTTCTATCGTTAACGGTTCAATTTCTACGTCAAAGTGGATGGGGTTAACCGACTAAAGGGGATAGGTGTACTTATCTATTGAACCAAGCAAGTATATATATCTATTGAACCGAGCAAGATAGAATCGAATTTATTTTTGCAGATGGTAGGTTTTTATGTGTATATTAATCCACAAGCTGATCCAAGGTTCTATCGCTAACGGTTCAATTTCTACGTCATACTGGATTGGGTTAACCGACTAAAAGGGATAAGTGTACATATCTATTGAACCAAGCAAGAGAGAATCGATTTTATTTTTGCAGATGGTAGGTTTTTATGTGTATATTAATCCACAAGCTGATACAAGGTTCTATCGTTAAAGGTTCAATTTCTACATCAAAGTAACCGACTAAAAGGGATAAGTGTCCATATCTATTGCGGGTGGGGTTAACCGACTAAAAGGGACAAGTGTCCATATCTATTGATCCAAGCAAGATAGAATCGCATTTGTTTTTGCAGATGGTAGGTTTTTATGTGTATATTAATCCACAAGCTGATACAAGGTTCTATCGTTAAAGGTTCAATTTCTACATCAAAGTAACCGACTAAAAGGGATAAGTGTCCATATCTATTGCGGGTGGGGTTAACCGACTAAAAGGGACAAGTGTCCATATCTATTGAACCAAGCAAGATAGAATCGAATTTATTTTTGCAGATGGTAGGTTTTTATGTGTATATTAATCCACAAGCTGATCCAAGGTTCTATCGCTAACGGTTCAATTTCTACGTCATACTGGATGGGGTTAACCGACTAAAAGGGATAAGTGTACATATCTATTGAACCAGGCAAGAGAGAATCGATTTTATTTTTGCAGATGGTAGGTTTTTATGTGTATATTAATCCACAAGCTGATACAAGGTTCTATCGTTAAAGGTTCAATTTCTACATCAAAGTAACCGACTAAAAGGGATAAGTGTCCATATCTATTGCGGATGGGGTTAACCGACTAAAAGGGACAAGTGTCCATATCTATTGAACCAAGAAAGATAGAATCGAATTTATTCTTGCAGATGGTAGGTTTTTATGTGTATATTAATCCACAAGCTGATCCAAGGTTCTATCGTTAACGGTTCAATTTCTACGTCAAAGTGGATGGGGTTAACCGACTAAAGGGGATAGGTGTACATATCTATTGAACCAAGCAAGATAGAATCGATTTTGTTTTTGCAGATGATAGGTTTTTATGTGTATATTAATCCACAAGCTAATACAAGGCTCTATCCTTAACGGTTTAATTTCTACGTCAAAGTGGATGGGGTTAACCGACTAAAAGGGATAAGTGTCCATATTTATTGTGGGTGGGGTTAACCGACTAAAAGGGATAAGTGTCCATATCTATTGAACCAAGCAAGATAGAATCGATTTTATTTTTGCAGATGGTAGGTTTTAATGTGTATATTAATCCACAAGCTGATACAAGGTTCTATCGTTAACGGTTCAATTTATACATCAAAGTAACCGACTAAAAGGGATAAGTGTCCATATCTATTGTGGGTGGGGTTAACCGAGTAAAAGGGATAAGTGTCCATATCTATTGTGGGTGGGGTTAACCGACTAAAAGGGACAAGTGTCTATATCTATTGAACCAAGCAAGATAGAATCGATTTTGTTTTTGCAGATGGTAGGTTTTTATGTGTATATTAATCCACAAGCTGATCTAAGCTTCTATCGTTAACGATTCAATTTCTACGTTATAATGGGCGGGGTTAACCGACTAAAAGGGATAAGTATACATATCTATTGAACCGAGCAAGATAGAATCGAATTTATTTTTGCAGATGGTAGGTTTTTATGTGTATATTAATCCACAAGCTGATCTAAGCTTCCATCGTTAACGGTTCAATTTCTACGTTATAGTGGGTGGGGTTAACCGACTAAAAGGGATAAGTATACATATCTATTGAACCAAGCAAGACAGAATCGAATTTATTTTTGCAGATGGTAGGTTTTTATGTGTATATTAATCCACAAGCTGATACGAGGTTCTATCGTTAAAGGTTCAATTTCTACATCAAAGTAACCGACTAAAAGGGATAAGTGTCCATATTTATTGTGGGTGGGGTTAACCGACTAAAAGGGACAAGTGTCCATATCTATTGAACCAAGCAAGATATAATCGATTTTGTTTTTGCAGATGGCAGGTTTTTATGTGTATATTAATCCACAAGCTGATCTAAGCTTCTATAGTTAACGGTTCAATTTCTACGTTATAGCGGGCGGGGTTAACCGACTAAAAGGGATAAGTATACATATCTATTGAACCGATCAAGATAGAATCGAATTAACCGACTAAAAGGGATAAGTGTCCATATCTATTGAACAAAGCAAGATAGAATCGATTTTGTTTTTGCTGATGATAGGTTTTTATGTTTATATTAATCCACAAGCTGATACAAGGTTCTATCGTTAACGGTTCAATTTCTACGTCAAAGTGGATGGAGTTAACCTACTAAAGGGGATAGGTGTACATATCTATTGAACCAAGCAAGTATACATATCTTGAACCGAGCAAGATAGAATCGAATTTATTTTTGCAGATGGTAGGTTTTTATGTGTATATTACTCCACAAGCTGATCCAAGGTTCTAGCGCTAACGGTTCAATTTCTACGTCATACTGGATGGGGTTAACCGACTAAAAGGGATAAGTGTCCATATCTATTGAACCAAGCAAGATAGAATCGATTTTATTTTTGCAGATGGTAGGTTTTTATGTGTATATTAATCCACAAGCTGATACAAGGTTCTATCGTTAACGGTTCAATTTATACATCAAAGTAACCGACTAAAAGGGATAAGTATCCATACCTATTGTGGGTGGGGTTAACCGACTAAACGGGAAAAGTGTCCATATCTATTGAACCAAGCAAAATAGAATCGATTTTGTTTTTGCAGATGATAGGTTTTTATGTGTATATTAATCAACAAGCTGATACAAGGCTCTATCCTTAACGGCTCAATTTCTACGTCAAAGTGGATGGGGTTAACCGTCTAAAGGGGATAAGTGTCCATATCTATTGAACCAAGCAAGATAGAATCGATTTTGTTTTTGCTGATGATAGGTTTTTATGTGTATATTAATCCACAAGCTGATACAAGGTTCTATTGTTAACGGTTCAATTTCTACGTCAAAGTGGATGGGGTTAACCGACTAAAGGGGATAGGTCTACATATCTATTGAACCAAGTAAGATAGAATCGATTTTGTTTTTGCAGATGATAGGTTTTTATGTGTATATTAATCCACAAGCTGATACAAAGCTCTATCCTTAACGGTTTAATATCTACGTCAAAGTGGATGGGGTTAACCGACTAAAAGGAATAAGTGTCCATATCTATTGAACCAAGCAAGATAGAATCGATTTTGTTTTTGCAGATGATAGGTTTTTATGTGTATATTAATCCACAAGCTGATACAAGGTTCTATCGTTAACGGTTCAATTTCTACGTCAAAGTGGATGGGGTTAACCGACTAAAGGGGATAGGTGTACATATCTATTGAACCAAGCAAGATAGAATCGATTTTGTTTTTGCAGATGATAGGTTTTTATGTGTATATTAATCCACAAGCCGATACAAGGTTCTATCGTTAACGGTTCAATTTCTACGTCAAAGTGGATGGGGTTAACCGACTAAAGGGGATAGGTGTACTTATCTATTGAACCAAGCAAGTATATATATCTATTGAACCGAGCAAGATAGAATCGAATTTATTTTTGCAGATGGTAGGTTTTTATGTGTATATTAATCCACAAGCTGATCCAAGGTTCTATCGCTAACGGTTCAATTTCTACGTCATACTGGATTGGGTTAACCGACTAAAAGGGATAAGTGTACATATCTATTGAACCAAGCAAGAGAGAATCGATTTTATTTTTGCAGATGGTATGTTTTTATGTGTATATTAATCCACAAGCTGATACAAGGTTCTATCGTTAAAGGTTCAATTTCTACATCAAAGTAACCGACTAAAAGGGATAAGTGTCCATATCTATTGCGGGTGGGGTTAACCGACTAAAAGGGACAAGTGTCCATATCTATTGATCCAAGCAAGATAGAATCGCATTTGTTTTTGCAGATGGTAGGTTTTTATGTGTATATTAATCCACAAGCTGATACAAGGTTCTATCGTTAAAGGTTCAATTTCTACATCAAAGTAACCGACTAAAAGGGATAAGTGTCCATATCTATTGCGGGTGGGGTTAACCGACTAAAAGGGACAAGTGTCCATATCTATTGAACCAAGCAAGATAGAATCGAATTTATTTTTGCAGATGGTAGGTTTTTATGTGTATATTAATCCACCAGCTGATCCAAGGTTCTATCGCTAACGGTTCAATTTCTACGTCATACTGGATGGGGTTAACCGACTAAAGGGGATAAGTGTCCATATCTATTGAACCAAACAAGATAGAATCGATTTTGTTTTTGCAGATGATAGATTTTTATGTGTATATTAATCCACAAGCTGATACAAGGCTCTATCCTTAACGGTTCAATTTCTACGTCAAAGTGGATGGGGTTAACCGACTAAAGGGGATAAGTGTCCATATCTATTGAACCAAGCAATATAGAATCGATTTTGTTTTTGCTGATAGTAGGTTTTTATGTGTATATTAATCCACAAGCTGATACAAGGTTCTATCGTTAACGGTTCAATTTCTACGTCAAAGTGGATGGGGTTAACCGACTAAAGGGGATAGGTGTACAAATCTATTGAACCAAGCAAGATAGAATCGATTTTGTTTTTGCAGATGATAGGTTTTTATGTGTATATTAATCCACAAGCTAATACAAGGCTCTATCCTTAACGGTTTAATTTCTACGTCAAAGTGGATGGGGTTAACCGACTAAAAGGGATAAGTGTCCATATTTATTGTGGGTGGGGTTAACCGACTAAAAGGGATAAGTGTCCATATCTATTGAACCAAGCAAGATAGAATCGATTTTATTTTTGCAGATGGTAGGTTTTAATGTGTATATTAATCCACAAGCTGATACAAGGTTCTATCGTTAACGGTTCAATTTATACATCAAAGTAACCGACTAAAAGGGATAAGTGTCCATATCTATTGTGGGTGGGGTTAACCGAGTAAAAGAGATAAGTGTCCATATCTATTGTGGGTGGGGTTAACCGACTAAAAGGGACAAGTGTCTATATCTATTGAACCAAGCAAGATAGAATCGATTTTGTTTTTGCAGATGGTAGGTTTTTATGTGTATATTAATCCACAAGCTGATCTAAGCTTCTATCGTTAACGGTTCAATTTCTACGTTATAATGGGCGGAGTTAACCGACTAAAAGGGATAAGTATACATATCTATTGAACCGAGCAAGATAGAATCGAATTTATTTTTGCAGATGGTAGGTTTTTATGTGTATATTAATCCACAAGCTTATCCAAGGTTCTATCGCTAACGGTTCAATTTCTACGTTATAGTGGGCGGGGTTAACCGACTAAAAGGGATAAGTATACATATCTATTGAACCGAGCAAGATAGAATCGAATTTATTTTTGCAGATGGTAGGTTTTTATGTGTATATTAATCCACAAGCTGATCCAAGGTTCTATCGCTAACGGTTCAATTTCTACGTCATACTGGATTGGGTTAACCGACTAAAAGGGATAAGTGTACATATCTATTGAACCAAGCAAGAGAGAATCGATTTTATTTTTGCAGATGGTAGGTTTTTATGTGTATATTAATCCACAAGCTGATACAAGGTTCTATCGTTAAAGGTTCAATTTCTACATCAAAGTAACCGACTAAAAGGGATAAGTGTCCATATCTATTGCGGGTGGGGTTAACCGACTAAAAGGGACAAGTGTCCATATCTATTGATCCAAGCAAGATAGAATCGCATTTGGTTTTGCAGATGGTAGGTTTTTATGTGTATATTAATCCACAAGCTGATACAAGGTTCTATCGTTAAAGGTTCAATTTCTACATCAAAGTAACCGACTAAAAGGGATAAGTGTCCATATCTATTGCGGGTGGGGTTAACCGGCTAAAAGGGACAAGTGTCCATATCTATTGAACAAAGCAAGATAGAATCGATTTTGTTTTCGCAGATGGTAGGTTTTTATGTGTATATTAATCCGCAAGCTAATCTAAGCTTCTATCCTTAACGGTTCAATTTCTACGTTATAGTGGGTGGGGTTAACCGACTAAAAGGGATAAGTATACATATCTATTGAACCAAGCAAGATAGAATCGAATTTATTTTTGCAAATGATAGGTTTTTATGTGTATATTAATCCACAAGCTGATCCAAGGTTCTATCGCTAACGGTTCAATTTCTACGTCATACTGGGTGGGGTTAACCGACTAAAAGGGATAAGTGTCCATATCTATTGAACCAAGCAAGGTAGAATTGATTTTATTTTTGCAGATGGTACGTTTTTATGTGTGTATTAATCCACAAGCTGATACAAGGTTCTATCGTTAACGGTTTAATTTCTAAGTCAAAGTGGATGGGGGTAACCGACTAAAAGGTATAAGTGGCCATATCTATTGTGGGTGGGGTTAACCGACTAAACGGGAAAAGTGTCCATATCTATTGAACCAAGCAAGATAGAATCGATTTTGTTCTTGCATATGATAGGTTTTTACGTGTATATTAATACACAAGCTGATCCAAGGTTCTATCGTTAACGGTTCAATTTCTGCGTCAAAGTGAGTGGGGTTAACCGACTACAGGGGATAAGTGTCCATATCTATTGAACCAAGCAAGATAGAATCGATTTTGTTTTTGCAGATGATAGGCTTTTATGTGTATATTAATCCACAAGCTGATCCAAGATTCTCTCGCTAAGGGTTCAATTTCTGCGTCATACTGGGTGGGGCTATCCGACTAAAAGGGATAAGTGTCCACATCTATTGCGGGTGGGGTTAACCGACTAAAAGGGATAAGTATACATATCTATTGAACCAAGCAAGATAGAATCGAATTTATTTTTGCAGATGATAGGTTTTTATGTGTATATTAATCCACAAGCTGATTTAAGGTTCTATGGCTAACGGTTCAATTTCTACGTTATAGTGGGTTGGGTTAACCGACTAAAAGGGATAAGTATACATATCTATTGAACCAAGCAAGATAGAAACGAATTTATTTTTGCAGATGGTAGGCTTTTATGTGTATATTAATCCACAAGCTGATACAAGGTTCTATCGTTAACGGTTCAATTTCTACGTCAAAGTGGATGGGGTTAACCGACTAAAGGGGATAAGTGTCCATATCAATTGAACCAAGCAAGATAGAATCGATTTTGTTTTTGCAGATGATAGGCTTTTATGTGTATATTAATCCACAAGCTGATCTAAGCTTCTATCGTTAACGGTTAAATTTCTACGTTATAGTGGGCGGGGTTAACCGACTAAAAGGGATAAGTATACATATCTATTGAACCAAGCAAGATAGAATCGAATTTATTTTTGCAGATGGTAGGTTTCTATGTGTATATTAATCCACAAGCTGATCCAAGGTTCTATCGCTAACGGTTCAATTTCTACGTCAAAGTGGGTGGGGTTAGCCGACTAAAATGGATAAGTGTCCATATCTATTGAACCAAGCAAGATAGAATCGATTTTGATTTTGCAGATGGTAGGTTTTTATGCGTATATTAATCCACAAGCTGATATATTGTTCTATCGTTAACGGTTCAATTTCTACGTCAAAGTGGATGGGGTTAACCGACTAAAGGGGATAAGTGTCCATATCTATTGAACCAAGCTAGATAGAATCGATTTTGTTTTGCAGATGATAGGTTTTTATGTGTATATTAATCCACAAGCTGATCCAAGGTTGTATCGTTAACAGTTCAATTTCTACGTCAAAGTGGATGGGGATAACCGACTAAAAGGGATAAGTATCCCTATCTATTGAACCAAGCAAGATAGAATCGATTTTGTTTTTGCTGATGGTAGGTTTTTATGTGTATATTAATCTACAAGCTGATCTAAGCTCCCATCGTTAACGGTTCAATTTCTACGTTATAGTGGGTGGGGTTAACCGAATAAAAGGGATAAGTATACATATCTATTATGGGTGGGGTTAACCGACTAAAAGGGATAAGTATACATATCTATTGAACCAAGCAAGATAGAATCGAATTTATTTTTGCAGATGATAGGTTTTTATATGTATATTAATCCACAAGCTGATTTAAGGTTCTATGGCTAACGGTTCAATTTCTACGTTATAGTGGGTGGGGTTAACCGACTAAAAGGGATAAGTATACATATCTATTGAATCAAGCAAGATAGAAACGAATTTATTTTTGCAGATGGTAGGTTTTTATGTGTATATTAATCCACAAGCTGATCCAAGGTTCTATCGCTAACGGTTCAATTTCTACGTCAAAGTGGATGGGGTTAACCGACTAAAAGGGATAAGTGTCCATATCTATTGTGGGTGAGGTTAACCGACTAAAAGGGATAAGTATACATATCTATTGAATCAAGCAAGATAGAAACGAATTTATTTTTGCAGATGGTAGGTTTTTATGTGTATATTAATCCACAAGCTGATCCAAGGTTCTATCGCTAACGGTTCAATTTCTACGTCAAAGTGGATGGGGTTAACCGACTAAAAGGGATAAGTGTCCATATCTATTGTGGGTGAGGTTAACCGACTAAAAGGGTTAAGTGTCCATATCTATTGAACCAAGCAAGATAGAATGAATTTTGTTTTTGCAGATGATAGGTTTTTATGTGTATACTAATCCACAAGCTTATCCAAGGTTGTATCATAACGGTTCAATTTCTACGTCAAAGTGGATGGGGATAACCGACTAAAAGGGATAAGTATCCCTATCTATTGAACCAAGCAAGATAGAATCGATTTTGTTTTTGCAGATGGTAGGTTTTTATGTGCATATTAATCCACAAGCTGATCTAAGCTCCCATCGTTAACGGTTCAATTTCTACGTTATAGTGGGTGGGGTTAACCGACTAAAAGGGATAAGTATACATATCTATTGAACCAAGCAAGATAGAATCGAATTTATTTTTGCAGATGGTAGGTTTTTATGTGTATATTAATCCACAAGTTGATCTAAGCTTCTATCGTTAACGGTTCAATTTCTACGTTATAGTGAGCGTGGTTAACCGAATAAAAGGGATAAGTATACATATCTATTGAACCAAGCAAGATAGAATCAATTTATTTTTGCAGATGGTAGGTTTTTATGTGTATATTAATCCGCAAGCTGATCCAAGGTTTTATCGCTAACGGTTCAATTTCTACGTCATACTGGGTGGGGTTAACCGACTAAAAGGGATAAGTGTCCATATCTATTGAACCAAGCAAAACATAATCGATTTTATTTTTGCAGATGGTAGGTTTTTATGTGTATATTAATCCACAAGCTGATTTAAGGTTCTATCGTTAAAGGTTCAATTTCTACGTTATAGTGGGTGGGGTTAACCGACTAAAAGGCATAAGTATACATATCTATTGAACCAAGAAAGATAGAATCGAATTTATTTTTGCAGATGGTAGGTTTTTATGTGTATATTAATCCACAAGCTGATCCAAGGTTCTATCTTTAATGGTTCAATTTCTACGTCATAGTGGGTGGGGTTAACCGACTAAAAAGGATAAGTGTCCACATCTATTGTGGGTGGGGTCAACCGACTAAAAGGGATAAGTATACATATCTATTGAACCAAGCGAAATAGAATCGAATTTATTTTTGCAGATGATAGGTTTTTATGTGTATATTAATCCACAAGCTGATCCAAGGTTCTATCGATAGAATCGATTTTATTTTTGCAGATGGTAGGTTTTTATGTGTATATTAATCCACAAGCTGATACAAGGTTCTTTCGTTAACAGTTCAATTTCTACGTCAAGGTGGATGGCGTTAACCGACTAAAAGGGATAAGTGTCCATATCTATTGTGGGTGGGGTTAACCGACTAAAAGGGATAAGTGTCCATATCTATTGAACCAAGCAAGGTATGATCGATTTTGTTTCTGCAGATGATAGGTTTTTATGTGTATATTAATCCACAAGCTGATCCAAGGCTCTATCGTTAGCGGTTCAATTTCTACGTTATAGTGGGTGGGGTTAACCGACTAAAAGGGATAAGTATACATATCTATTGAACCAAGCAAGATATAATCGAATTTATTTTTGCAGATGGTAGGTTTTTATGTGTATATTAATCCACAAGCTGATCCAAGGTTCTATCGCTAACGGTTCAATTTCTATTAACTGACTAAAAGGGATAAGTGTCCATAACCAAGCAAGATGGAATCGATTTTATTTTTGCAGATGGTAGGTTTTTATGTGTATATTAATCCACAAGCTGATACAAGGTTCTATCGTTAACGGTTCAATTTCTACATCAAAGTAACCGACTAAAGGGGATAAGTGTCCATATCTATTGTGGGTGGGGTTAACCGACTAAAAGGGAAAAGTGTCCATATCTATTGAACCAAGCAAAATAGAATCGATTTTATTTTTGCAAATGGTAGGTTTTTATGTTTATATTAATCCACAAGCTGATTTAAGGTTCTATCGTTAACGGTTCAATTTCTACGTCAAAGTGGGTGGGGTTAACCGACCAAAGGGGATAAGTGTCCATATCTATTGAACCAAGAAGATAAAATCGATTTTATTTTTGCAGATGGTAGGTTTTTATGTGTATATTAATCCACAAGATGATACTAGGTTGTATCGTTAACGGTTCTATTTCTACATCAAAGTAACCGACTAAAAGGGATAAGTGTCCATACCTATTGTGGGTGGGGTTAACCGACTAAAAGGGAAAAGTTTCCATATCTATTGAACCAAGCAAAATAGATTCGATTTTATTTTTGCAGATGATAGGTTTTTATGTGTACATTAATCCACAAGCTGATTTAAGGTTCTATCGTTAACGGTTCAATTTCTACGTCAAAGTGGGTGGGGTTAACCGACTAAAGGGGATAAGTGTCCATATCTATTGAACCAAGCAAGATAGAATCGATTTTGTTTTTGCAGAAGATAGGTTTTTATGTGTATATTAATCCACAAGCTGATACAAGGTTCTATCGTTAACGGTTCAATTTCTACGTCATAGTGGGTGGGGTTAACCGACTAAAAAGGATAAGTGTCCACATCTATTGTGGGTGGGGTTAACCGAATAAAAGGGATAAATATACATACCTATTGAACCAATCAAGATAGAATCGAATTTATTTTTGCAGATGATAGGTTTTTATGTGTATATTAATCCAAAAGCTGATCCAAGGTTCTATCGTTAACGGTTCACTTTCTACATCAAAGTAACCGACTAAAAGGGATAAGTGTCCATATCTTTTGTGGGTGGGGCTAACCGACTAAAAGGCAAAATTGTCCATATCTATTGAACCAAGCAAGATAGAATCTATTTTGTTTTTGCAGATGGTAGGTTTTTATGTGTATATTAATCCACAAGCTGACCTAAGCTTCTATCGTTAACGGTTCAATTTCTACGTTATAGTGGGTGGGGTTAACCGACTAAAAGGGATAAGTATACATATCTATTGAACCAAGCAAGATAGAATCGGATTTATTTTTGCAGGTTTTTATATGTATATTAATCCACAAGCTGATCTAAGCTTCTATCGTTAACGGTTCAATTTCTACTTTATAGTGGGTGGGGTTAACCGACTAAAAGGGATAAGTATACATATCTATTGAACCAAGCAAGATAGAATCGGATTTATTTTTGCAGGTTTTTATATGTATATTAATCCACAAGCTGATACAAGGTTCTATCGTTAACGGTTCAATTTCTACGTCAAGGTGGATGGCGTTAAACGACTAAAAAGGATAAGTGTCCACATCTATTGTGGGTGGGGTTAACCGACTAAAAGGGATAAGTGTCCATATCTATTGAACCGAGCAAGATATAATCGATTTTGTTTCTGCAGATGGTTAGTTTTTATGTGTACATTAATCCAAAAGCTGATAAAAGGTTTTATCGTTAACGATTCAATTTCTACGTCAAGGTGGATGGCGTTAACCGACTAAAAGGGATAAGTATACATATCTATTGAACCAAGCAAGATAGAATCGAATTTTTTTTTGCAGATGGTAGGTTTTTATGTGTATATTAATCCACAAGTTTATCCAAGGTTCTATCGCTAACGGTGCAATTTCTACGTCATACTGGGTGGGGTTATCCGACTAAAAGGGATAAGAGTCCATATATATTGAACCAAGCAAGATATAATCGATTTTGTTTCTGCAGATGATAGGTTTTTATGTGTATATTAATCCACAAGCTGATCCCAGGTTCTGTCGCTAACGGTTCAATTTCTATGTCATACTGGGTGGGCTTAACCGACTAAAAGGGATAAGTGTCCATATCTATTGAAGCAAGCAAGATAGAATCGATTTTATTTTTGCAGGTTTTACAACACAAGCTGATACAAAGTTCTATCGTTAACGGTTCAATTTCTACGTCAAGGTGGATTTCGTTAAACGACTAAAATGGATAAGTGTCCACATCTATTGTGGGTGGGGTTAACCGACTAAAAGGGATAAGTGTCCATATCTATTGAACCAAGCAAGATATAATCGATTTTGTTTCTGCAGATGATAGGTTTTTATTTGTATATTAATCCACAAGCTGATCCAAGGCTCTATGGTTAACGGTTCAATTTCTACGTTATAGTGGGTGGGGTTAACCGACTAAACGGGAAAGTGTCCATATCTATTGAACCAAACAAGACAGAATCGATTTTGTTCTTGCAGATGATAGGCTTTCATGTGTATATTAATCCATAAGCTGATCCAAGGTTCTATCGTTAACGGTTCTGTTTCTACGTCAAAGTGGGTGGGGTTAACCGACTAAAGGGGATAAGTGCCCATATCTATTTAACCGAGAAGGATAGAATCGAATTTATTTTTGCAGATGATAGGCTTTTATGTGTATATTAATCCATAAGCTGATGCAAGGTTCTATCGTTAACGGTTCTGTTTCTACGTAAAAGTGGGTGGGGTTAACCGACTAAAGGGGATAAGTGTCCATATCTATTGAACCAAGCAGGATAGAATCGATTTTGTTTTGCAGATGATAGATTTATATGTGTATATTAATCCACAAGCTGATCCAAGGTTCTATCGTTAACGGTTCAATTTCTACTTTATAGTGGGTGGGGTTAACCGACTAAAAGGGATAAGTATACATATCTATTGAACCAAGCAAGATAGAATCGGATTTATTTTTGCAGGTTTTTATATGTATATTAATCCACAAGCTGATACAAGGTTCTATCGTTAACGGTTCAATTTCTACGTCAAGGTGGATGGCGTTAAACGACTAAAAAGGATAAGTGTCCACATCTATTGTGGGTGGGGTTAACCGACTAAAAGGGATAAGTGTCCATATCTATTGAACCGAGCAAGATATAATCGATTTTGTTTCTGCAGATGGTTAGTTTTTATGTGTACATTAATCCAAAAGCTGATAAAAGGTTTTATCGTTAACGATTCAATTTCTACGTCAAGGTGGATGGCGTTAACCGACTAAAAGGGATAAGTATACATATCTATTGAACCAAGCAAGATAGAATCGAATTTTTTTTTGCAGATGGTAGGTTTTTATGTGTATATTAATCCACAAGTTTATCCAAGGTTCTATCGCTAACGGTGCAATTTCTACGTCATACTGGGTGGGGTTATCCGACTAAAAGGGATAAGAGTCCATATATATTGAACCAAGCAAGATATAATCGATTTTGTTTCTGCAGATGATAGGTTTTTATGTGTATATTAATCCACAAGCTGATCCCAGGTTCTGTCGCTAACGGTTCAATTTCTATGTCATACTGGGTGGGCTTAACCGACTAAAAGGGATAAGTGTCCATATCTATTGAAGCAAGCAAGATAGAATCGATTTTATTTTTGCAGGTTTTACAACACAAGCTGATACAAAGTTCTATCGTTAACGGTTCAATTTCTACGTCAAGGTGGATTTCGTTAAACGACTAAAATGGATAAGTGTCCACATCTATTGTGGGTGGGGTTAACCGACTAAAAGGGATAAGTGTCCATATCTATTGAACCAAGCAAGATATAATCGATTTTGTTTCTGCAGATGATAGGTTTTTATTTGTATATTAATCCACAAGCTGATCCAAGGCTCTATGGTTAACGGTTCAATTTCTACGTTATAGTGGGTGGGGTTAACCGACTAAACGGGAAAGTGTCCATATCTATTGAACCAAACAAGACAGAATCGATTTTGTTCTTGCAGATGATAGGCTTTCATGTGTATATTAATCCATAAGCTGATCCAAGGTTCTATCGTTAACGGTTCTGTTTCTACGTCAAAGTGGGTGGGGTTAACCGACTAAAGGGGATAAGTGCCCATATCTATTTAACCGAGAAGGATAGAATCGAATTTATTTTTGCAGATGATAGGCTTTTATGTGTATATTAATCCATAAGCTGATGCAAGGTTCTATCGTTAACGGTTCTGTTTCTACGTAAAAGTGGGTGGGGTTAACCGACTAAAGGGGATAAGTGTCCATATCTATTGAACCAAGCAGGATAGAATCGATTTTGTTTTGCAGATGATAGATTTATATGTGTATATTAATCCACAAGCTGATCCAAGGTTCTATCGTTAACGGTCCTTTTTCTACGTCAAAGTGGGTGGGGTTAACCGAATAAAGGGGATAAGTGTCCATATCTATTGAACCAAGCAAGATAGAATCGATTTTGTTTTTGCAGATGATAGGCTTTTATGTTTATATTAATCCACAAGCTGATCCAAGGTTCTATCGCTAAATTTATTTTTGCAGATGGTAGGTTTTTATGTGTGTATTAATCCACAAGCTGATCCAAGGCTCTATCGTTAACGGTTCAATTTCCACGTTATAGTGGGTGGGGTTAACCGACTAAAAGGGATAAGTATACATATCTATTGAACTAAGCAAGATAGAATCGAATTTATTTTTGCAGATGGTAGGTTTTTATGTGTATATTAATCCAGAAGCTGATCCAAGGTTCTATCGCTAACGGTTCAATTTATACGCCAAAGTGGATGGGGCTAACCGACTAAAAGGGATAAGTGTCCATATCTATTGTGGGTGGGGTTAACCGACTAAAAGGGAAAAGTGTCCATATCTATATAACCAAGCAAGGTAGAAACGATTTTATTTTTACAGATGGTAGGTTTTTATGTGTATATTAATCCACAGGCTGATACAAGGTTCTATCGTTAACGGTTCAATTTCTACGTCAAAGTGGGTGGCGTTAACCGCCTAAAAGGGATAAGTGTCCATATCTATTGAACCAAGCAAGATAGAATCGATTTTATTTTTGCAGATGGTAGCTTTTTATGTGTATATTAATCCACAAGCTGAAAAAAGGTTCTATCGTTAACGGTTCAATTTTTACGTCAAGGTGGATGGCGTTAACCGACTAAAAGGGATAAGTGTCCACATCTATTGTGGGTGGGGTTAACTGACTAAAAGGATAAGTGTCCATATCTATTGAACCAAGCAAGATATAATCGATTTTGTTTCTGCAGATGATAGGTTTTTATGTGTATATTAATCCACAAGCTGATCCAAGGCTCTTTCGTTAACGGTCCAATTTCTACGTTATAGTGGGTGGGGTTAACCGACTAAAAGGGATAAGTATACATATCTATTGAACCAAGCAAGATAGAATCGAATTTATTTTTGCAGATGGTAGGTTTTTATGTGTATATTAATCCACAAGCTGATCCAAGGTTCTATCGCTAACGGTTCAATTTCTACGTCATACTGGGTGGGGTTAACCGACTAAAAGGGATAAGTGTCCATATCTATTGAACCAAGCAAGGTAGAAACGATTTTATTTTTGCTGATGGTAGGCTTTTATGTGTATATTAATCCACAAGCTGATACAAGGTTCTATCGTTAACGGTTCAATTTCTACGTCAAAGTAGATGGGCTTAACCGACTAAA
Organism: Eurosta solidaginis; assembly: GCF_040869045.1. Taxonomy (NCBI): domain Eukaryota; kingdom Metazoa; phylum Arthropoda; class Insecta; order Diptera; family Tephritidae; genus Eurosta; species Eurosta solidaginis. The sequence continues at coordinate 43,690 of NW_027137185.1, forward strand.
AAGTATAAGCGTCCATATCTACTGTGGGTGGGGTTAACCGACTAAACGGGAAAAGTGTCCATATCTATTGAACCAAGCAAGATAGAATCGATTTTGTTCTTGCAGATGATAGGTTTTTATGTGTATATTAATCCACAAGCTGATCCAAGGTTCTATCGCTAAGGGTTCAATTTCTACGTCATACTGGGTGGGGTTATCCGACTAAAAGGGATAAGTCTCCACATCTATTGTGGGTGGGGTTAACCGACTAAAAGGGATAAGTATACATATCTATTGAACCAAGCAATATAGAATCGAATTTATTTTTGCAGATGATAGGTTTTTATGTGTATATTAATCCACAAGCTGATTTAAGGTTCTATCGCTAACGGTTCAATTTCTACGTTATAGTGGGTGGGGTTAACCGACTAAAAGGGATAAGTATACATATCTATTGTGGGTGGGGTTAACCGACTAAAAGGGATAGGTATACATATCTATTGAACCAAGCAAGATAGAATCGAATTTATTTTTGCAGATGGTAGGTTTTTATGTGTATATTAATCCACAAGCTGATCCAAGATTCTATCGCTAACGGTTCAATTTCTACGTCAAAGTGGGTGGGGTTAACCGACTAAAAGGGATAAGTGTCCATATCTATTGAACCAAGCAAGATAGAATCGATTTTGATTTTGCAGATGGTAGGTTTTTATGTGTGTATTAATCTACAAGCTGATACAAGGTTCTTTCGTTAACGGTTCAATTTCTACGTCAAAGTGGATGGGGTTAACCGACTAAAGGGGATAAGTGTCCATATCTATTGAACCAAGCAAGATGGAATCGATTTTATTTTTGCAGATGGTAGGTTTTTATGTGTATATTAATCCAAAAGTTGATACAAGGTTCTATCGCTAACGGTTCAATTTCTACATCAAGGTAACCCACTAAAGGGGATAAGTGCCCATATCTATTGTGGGTGGGGTTAACCGACTAAAAGGGAAAAGTGTCCACATCTATTGAACCAAGCAAAATAGAATCGATTTAATTTTGCAGATGGTAGGTTTTTATGTGTATATTAATCCACAAGCTGATTTAAGGTTCTATCGTTAACGGTTCAATTTCTACGTCAAAGTGGATGGGGTTAACCGACTAAAAGGGATAAGTGTCCATATCTATTGAACCAAGCAAGATGGAATCGATTTTATTTTTGCAGATGGTAGGTTTTTATGTGTATATTAATCCACAAGCTGATACAAGGTTCTATCGGTAACGGTTCAATTTCTACATCAAAGTAACTGACTAAAGGGGATAAGTGTCCATATCTATTGTGGGTGGGGTTAACCGACTAAAAGGGAAAAGTATACATATCTATTGAACCAATCAAGATAGAATCGATTTTATTTTTGCAGATGGTAGGTTTTTATGTGTATATTAATCCACAAGCTGATACAAGGTTCTATCGTTAACGGTTCAATTTCTACATCAAAGTAACCGACTATTGTGGGTGGGGTTAACCGACTAAAAGGGAAAAGTGTCCATATCTATTGAACCAAGCAAAATAGAATCGATTTAATTTTGCAGATGGTAGGTTTTTATGTGTATATTAATCCACAAGCTGATACAAGGTTCTACCGTTAACGGTTCAATTTCTACGTTGTAGTGGGTGGGGTTAACCGACTAAAAAGGATAAGTGTCCACATCTATTGTGGGTGGGGTTAACCGACTAAAAGGGATAAGTATACATATCTATTGAACCAATCAAGATAGAATCGAATTTATTTTTGCAGGTGATAAGTTTTTATGTGTATATTAATCCACAAGCTGATCCAAGGTTCTATCGTTAACGGTTCAATTTCTACATCAAAGTAACCGACTAAAAGGGATAAGTGTCCATATCTATTGTGGGTGGGGTTAACCGACTAAAAGGGATAAGTGTCCATATCTATAGAACCAAGCAAGGTAGAAACGATTTTATTTATACAGATGGTAGGCTTTTATGTGTATATTAATCCACAAGCTGATACAAGGTTCTATCGTTAACGGTTCAATTTCTACGTCAAAGTGGGTGGGGTTAACCGACTAAACGGGAAAAGTGTCCATATCTATTGAACCAAGCAAGATATAATCGATTTTGTTTCTGCAGATGATTGGTTTTTATGTGTATATGAATCCACAAGCTGATCCAAGGCTCTATCGTTAACGGTTCAATTTCTACGTTATAGAGGGTGGGGTTAACCGACTAAAAGGGATAAGTATACATATCTATTGAACCAAGCAAGATAGAATCGAATTTATTTTTGCAGATGGTAGGTTTTTATGTGTATATTAATCCACAAGCTGATCCAAGGTTCTATCGCTAACAGTTCAATTTCTACGTCATACTGGGTGGGGTTAACCGACTAAAAGGGATAAGTGTCCATATCTATTGAACCAAGCAAGATAGAATCGATTTTATTTTTGCAGATGATTGGTTTTGATGTGTATATTAATCCACAAGCTGATCCAAGGTTCTATCGTTAACGGTTCAATTTCTACGTCAAAGTGGGTGGGGTTAACCGACTAAACGGGAAAAGTGTCCATATCTATTGAACCAAGCAAGATATAATCGATTTTGTTTCTGCAGATGATTGGTTTTTATGTGTATATTAATCCACAAGCTGATCCAAGGTTCTATCGTTAACGGTTCAATTTCTACATCAAAGTAACCGACTAAAAGGGATAAGTGTCCATATCTATTGTGGGTGGGGTTAACCGACTAAAAGGGATAAGTGTCCATATCTATAGAACCAAGCAAGGTAGAAACGATTTTATTTTTACAGATGGTAGGTTTTTATGTGTATATTAATCCACAAGCTGATACAAGGTTCTATCGTTAACGGTTCAATTTCTGCGTCAAGGTGGATGGCGTTAACCGACTAAAAGGGATAAGTGTCCACATCTATTGTGGGTGGGGTTAACCGACTAAAAGGGATAAGTGTTCATATCTATTGAACCAAGGAAGATATAATCGATTTTGTTTCTGCAGATGATTGGTTTTTATGTGTATATGAATCCACAAGCTGATCCAAGGCTCTATCGTTAACGGTTCAATTTCTACGTTATAGAGGGTGGGGTTAACCCACTAAAAGGGATAAGTATACATATCTATTGAACCAAGCAAGATAGAATCGAATTTATTTTTGCAGATGGTAGGTTTTTATGTGTATATTAATCCACAAGCTGATCCAAGGTTCTATCGCTAACAGTTCAATTTCTACGTCATACTGGGTGGGGTTAACCGACTAAAAGGGATAAGTGTCCATATCTATTGAACCAAGCAAGATAGAATCGATTTTATTTTTGCAGATGGTAGGTTTTTATGTGTATATTAATCCACAAGCTGATACAAGGTTCTATCGTGAACGGTTCAACTTCTACGTCAAGGTGGATGGCGTTAACCGACTAAAAGGGATAAGTGTCCACATCTATTGTGGGTGGTGTTAACCGACTAAAAGGGATAAGTGTCCATATCTATTGAACCAAGCAATATATAATCGATTTTGTTTCTGCAGATGATAGATTTTTATGTGTATATTAATCCACAAGCTGATCCAAGGCTCTATCGTTAACGGTTCAATTTCTACGTTATAGTGGGTGGGGTTAACCGACTAAAAGGGATAAGTATACATATCTATTGAACCAAGCAAGATAGAATCGAATTTATTTTTTCAGATGGTAGGTCTTTATGTGTATATTAATCCACAAGCTGATACAAGGCTCTATCGTTAACGGTTCAATTTCTACGTTATAGTGGGTAGGGTTAACCGACTAAAAGGGATAAGTGTCCATATCTATTGAACCAAGCAAGATAGAATCGATTTTATTTTTGCAGATGGTAGGTTTTTATGTGTATATTAATCCACAAGCTGATCCAAGGTTCTATCGCTAACGGTTCAATTTCTACGTCATACTGGGTGGGGTTAACCGACTAAAAGGGATAAGTGTCCATATCTATTGAACCAAGCAAGGTAGAAACGATTTTATTTTTGCTGATGGTAGGCTTTTATGTGTATATTAATCCACAAGCTGATACAAGGTTGTATCGTTAACGGTTCAATTTCTACGTCAAAGTAGATGGGCTTAACCGACTAAAAGGTATAAGCGTCCATATCTACTGTGGGTGGGGTTAACCGACTAAACGGGAAAAGTGTCCATATCTATTGAACCAAGCAAGATAGAATCGATTTTGTTCTTGCAGATGATAGGTTTTTATGTGTATATTAATCCACAAGCTGATCCAAGGTTCTATCGTTAACGGTTCTTTTTCTACCTCAAAGTGGGTGGGGTTAACCGACTAAAGGGGATAAGTGTCCATATCTATTGAACCAAGCAAAATAGAATCGATTTTGTTTTTGCAGATGATAGGCTTTTATGTGTATATTAATCCACAAGCTGATCCAAGGTTCTATCGCTAAGGGTTCAATTTCTACGTCATACTGGGTGGGGTTATCCGACTAAAAGGGATAAGTCTCCACATCTATTGTGGGTGGGGTTAACCGACTAAAAGGGATAAGTATACATATCTATTGAACCAAGCAATATAGAATCGAATTTATTTTTGCAGATGATAGGTTTTTATGTGTATATTAATCCACAAGCTGACTTAAGGTTCTATCGCTAACGGTTCAATTTCTACGTTATAGTGGGTAGGGTTAACCGACTAAAGCGGATAAGTGTCCATATCTATTGAACCAAGCAAAATAGAATCGATTTAATTTTGCAGATGGTAGGTTTTTATGTGTATATTAATCCACAAGCTGATTTAAGGTTCTATCGTTAACGGTTCAATTTCTACGTCAAAGTGGATGGGGTTAACCGACTAAAAGGGATAAGTGTCCATATCTATTGAACCAAGCAAGATGGAATCGATTTTATTTTTGCAGATGGTAGGTTTTTATGTGTATATTAATCCACAAGCTGATACAAAGTTCTATCGTTAACGGTTCAATTTCTACATCAAAGTAACTGACTAAAGGGGATAAGTGTCCATATCTATTGTGGGTGGGGTTAACCGACTAAAAGGGAAAAGTATACATATCTATTGAACCAATCAAGATAGAATCGATTTTATTTTTGCAGATGGTAGGTTTTTATGTGTATATTAATCCACAAGCTGATACAAGGTTCTATCGTTAACGGTTGAATTTCTACATCAAAGTAACCGACTAAAGGGGATAAGTGTCCATATCTATTGTGGGTGGGGTTAACCGACTAAAAGGGAAAAGTGTCCATATCTATTGAACCAAGCAAAATAGAATCGACTTAATTTTGCAGATGGTAGGTTTTTATGTGTATATTAATCCACAAGCTGATACAAGGTTCTACCGCTAACGGTTCAATTTCTACGTTATAGTGGGTGGGGTTAACCGACTAAAAAGGATAAGTGTCCACATCTATTGTGGGTGGGGTTAACCGACTAAAAGGGATAAGTATACATATCTATTGAACCAATCAAGATAGAATCGAATTTATTTTTGCAGGTGATAAGTTTTTATGTGTATATTAATCCACAAGCTGATCCAAGGTTCTATCGTTAACGGTTCAATTTCTACATCAAAGTAACCGACTAAAAGGGATAAGTGTCCATATCTATTGTGGGTGGGGTTAACCGACTAAAAGGGATAAGTGTCCATATCTATAGAACCAAGCAAGGTAGAAACGATTTTATTTTTACAGATGGTAGGCTTTTATGTGTATATTAATCCTCAAGCTGATACAAGGTTCTATCGTTAACGGTTCAATTTCTACGTCAAAGTGGGTGGGGTTAACCGACTAAACGGGAAAAGTGTCCATATCTATTGAACCAAGCAAGATATAATCGATTTTGTTTCTGCAGATGGTAGGTTTTTATGTGTATATTAATCCACAAGCTGATACAAGGTTCTATCGTTAACGGTTCAATTTCTGCGTCAAGGTGGATGGCGTTAACCGACTAAAAGGGATAAGTGTCCACATCTATTGTGGGTGGGGTTAACCGACTAAAAGGGATAAGTGTTCATATCTATTGAACCAAGGAAGATATAATCGATTTTGTTTCTGCAGATGATTGGTTTTTATGTGTATATGAATCCACAAGCTGATCCAAGGCTCTATCGTTAACGGTTCAATTTCTACGTTATAGAGGGTGGGGTTAACCGACTAAAAGGGATAAGTATACATATCTATTGAACCAAGCAAGATAGAATCGAATTTATTTTTGCAGATGGTAGGTTTTTATGTGTATATTAATCCACAAGCTGATCCAAGGTTCTATCGCTAACAGTTCAATTTCTACGTCATACTGGGTGGGGTTAACTGACTAAAAGGGATAAGTGTCCATATCTATTGAACCAAGCAAGATAGAATCGATTTTATTTTTGCAGATGGTAGGTTTTTATGTGTATATTAATCCACAAGCTGATACAAGGTTCTATCGTGAACGGTTCAACTTCTACGTCAAGGTGGATGGCGTTAACCGACTAAAAGGGATAAGTGTCCACATCTATTGTGGGTGGTGTTAACCGACTAAAAGGGATAAGTGTCCATATCTATTGAACCAAGCAATATATAATCGATTTTGTTTCTGCAGATGATAGATTTTTATGTGTATATTAATCCACAAGCTGATCCAAGGCTCTATCGTTAACGGTTCAATTTCTACGTTATAGTGGGTGGGGTTAACTGACTAAAAGGGATAAGTATACATATCTATTGAACCAAGCAAGATAGAATCGAATTTATTTTTTCAGATGGTAGGTCTTTATGTGTATATTAATCCACAAGCTGATACAAGGCTCTATCGTTAACGGTTCAATTTCTACGTTATAGTGGGTAGGGTTAACCGACTAAAAGGGATAAGTGTCCATATCTATTGAACCAAGCAAGATAGAATCGATTTTATTTTTGCAGATGGTAGGTTTTTATGTGTATATTAATCCACAAGCTGATCCAAGGTTCTATCGCTAACGGTTCAATTTCTACGTCATACTGGGTGGGGTTAACCGACTAAAAGGGATAAGTGTCCATATCTATTGAACCAAGCAAGGTAGAAACGATTTTATTTTTGCTGATGGTAGGCTTTTATGTGTATATTAATCCACAAGCTGATACAAGGTTCTATCGTTAACGGTTCAATTTCTACGTCAAAGTAGATGGGCTTAACCGACTAAAAGGTATAAGCGTCCATATCTACTGTGGGTGGGGTTAACCGACTAAACGGGAAAAGTGTCCATATCTATTGAACCAAGCAAGATAGAATCGATTTTGTTCTTGCAGATGATAGGTTTTTATGTGTATATTAATCCAAAAGCTGATCCAAGGTTCTATCGTTAACGGTTCTTTTTCTACCTCAAAGTGGGTGGGGTTAACCGACTAAAGGGGATAAGTGTCCATATCTATTGAACCAAGCAAGATAGAATCGATTTTGTTTTTGCAGATGATAGGCTTTTATGTGTATATTAATCCACAAGCTGATCCAAGGTTTTATCGCTAAGGGTTCAATTTCTACGTCATACTGGGTGGGGTTATCCGACTAAAAGGGATAAGTCTCCACATCTATTGTGGGTGGGGTTAACCGACTAAAAGGGATAAGTATACATATCTATTGAACCAAGCAATATAGAATCGAATTTATTTTTGCAGATGATAGGTTTTTATGTGTATATTAATCCACAAGCTGACTTAAGGTTCTATCGCTAACGGTTCAATTTCTACGTTATAGTGGGTGGGGTTAACCGACTAAAAGGGATAAGTATACATATCTATTGTGGGTGGGGTTAACCGACTAAAAGGGATAGGTATACATATCTATTGAACCAAGCAAGATAGAATCGAATTTATTTTTGCAGATGCTAGGTTTTTATGTGTATATTAATCCACAAGCTGATCCAAGATTCTATCGCTAACGGTTCAATTTCTACGTCAAAGTGGGTGGGGTTAACCGACTAAAAGGGATAAGTGTCCATATCTATTGAACCAAGCAAGATAGAATCGATTTTGATTTTGCAGATGGTAGGTTTTTATGTGTGTATTAATCCACAAGCTGATACAAGTTTCTTTCGTTAACGGTTCAATTTCTACGTCAAAGTGGATGGGGTTAACCGACTAAAGGGGATAAGTGTCCATATCTATTGAACCAAGCAAGATGGAATCGATTTTATTTTTGCAGATGGTAGGTTTTTATGTGTATATTAATCCACAAGCTGATACAAGGTTCTATCGCTAACGGTTCAATTTCTACATCAAAGTAACCCACTAAAGGGGATAAGTGCCCATATCTATTGTGGGTGGGGTTAACCGACTAAAAGGGAAAAGTGTCCACATCTATTGAACCAAGCAAAATAGAATCGATTTAATTTTGCAGATGGTAGGTTTTTATGTGTATATTAATCCACAAGCTGATTTAAGGTTCTATCGTTAACGGTTCAATTTCTACGTCAAAGTGGATGGGGTTAACCGACTAAAAGGGATAAGTGTCCATATCTATTGAACCAAGCAAGATGGAATCGATTTTATTTTTGCAGATGGTAGGTTTTTATGTGTATATTAATCCAATAGCTGATACAAGGTTCTATCGTTAACGGTTCAATTTCTACATCAAAGTAACTGACTAAAGGGGATAAGTGTCCATATCTATTGTGGGTGGGGTTAACCGACTAAAAGGGAAAAGTATACATATCTATTGAACCAATCAAGATAGAATCGATTTAATTTTTGCAGATGGTAGGTTTTTATGTGTATATTAATCCACAAGCTGATACAAGGTTCTATCGTTAACGGTTCAATTTCTACATCAAAGTAACCGACTAAAGGGGATAAGTGTCTATATCTATTGTGGGTGGGGTTAACCGACTAAAAGGGAAAAGTGTCCATATCTATTGAACCAAGCAAAATAGAATCGATTTAATTTTGCAGATGGTAGGTTTTTATGTGTATATTAATCCACAAGCTGATACAAGGTTCTACCGTTAACGGTTCAATTTCTACGTTATAGTGGGTGGGGTTAACCGACTAAAAAGGATAAGTGTCCACATCTATTGTGGTTGGGGTTAACCGACTAAAAGGGATAAGTATACATATCTATTTAACCAGTCAAGATAGAATCGAATTTATTTTTGCAGGTGATAAGTTTTTATGTGTATATTAATCCACAAGCTGATCCAAGGTTCTATCGTTAACGGTTCAATTTCTACATCAAAGTAACCGACTAAAAGGGATAAGTGTCAATATCTATTGTGGGTGGGGTTAACCGACTAAAAGGGATAAGTGTCCATATCTATTGAACCAAGCAAGGTAGAAACGATTTTATTTTTGCTGATGGTAGGCTTTTATGTGTATATTAATCCACAAGCTGATACAAGGTTCTATCGTTAACGGTTCAATTTCTACGTCAAAGTGGATGGGGTTAACCGACTAAAAGGTATAAGTGTCCATATCTATTGTGGGTGGGGTTAACCGACTAAACGGGAAAAGTGTCCATATCTATTGAACCAAGCAAGATAGAATCGATTTTGTTCTTGCAGATGATAGGTTTTTATGTGTATATTAATCCACAAGCTGATCCAAGGTTCTATCGTTAACGGTTCTTTTTCTACGTCAAAGTGGGTGGGGTTAACCGACTAAAGGGGATAAGTGTCCATATCTATTGAACCAAGCAAGATAGAATCGATTTTGTTTTTGCAGATGATAGGCTTTTATGTGTGTATTAATCCACAAGCTGACCCAAGGTTCTATCGCTAAGGGTTCAATTTCTACGTCATACTGGGTGGGGTTATCCGACTAAAAGGGATAAGTCTCCACATCTATTGTGGGTGGGGCTAACCGACTAAAAGGGATAAGTATACATATCTATTGAACCAAGCAATATAGAATCGATTTTATTTTTGCAGATGGTAGGTTTTTATGTGTATATTAATCCACAAGCTGATACAAGGTTCTATCGTGAACGGTTCAACTTCTACGTCAAGGTGGATGGCGTTAACCGACTAAAAGGGATAAGTGTCCACATCTATTGTGGGTGGTGTTAACCGACTAAAAGGGATAAGTGTCCATATCTATTGAACCAAGCAAGATAGAATCGATTTTATTTTTGCAGATGGTAGGTTTTTATGTGTATATTAATCCACAAGCTGATACAAGGTCCTATCATGAACGGTTCAACTTCTACGTCAAGGTGGATGGCGTTAACCGACTAAAAGGGATAAGTGTCCACATCTATTGTGGGTGGTGTTAACCGACTAAAAGGGATAAGTGTCCATATCTATTGAACCAAGCAAGATAGAATCGATTTTGATTTTGCAGATGGTAGGTTTTTATGTGTGTATTAACCCACAAGCTGATACAAGGTTCTTTCGTTAACGGTTCAATTTTTACGTCAAAGTGGATGGGGTTAACCGACTAAAGGGGATAAGTGTCCATATCTATTGAACCAAGCAAGATGGAATCGATTTTATTTTTGCAGATGGTAGGTTTTTATGTGTATATTAATTCACAAGCTGATACAAGGTTCTATCGCTAACGGTTCAATTTCTACATCAAAGTAACCCACTAAAGGGGATAAGTGCCCATATCTATTGTGGGTGGGGTTAACCGACCAAAAGGGAAAAGTGTCCACATCTATTGAACCAAGCAAAATAGAATCGATTTAATTTTGCAGATGGTAGGTTTTTATGTGTATATTAATCCACAAGCTGATTTAAGGCTCTATCGTTAACGGTTCAATTTCTACGTCAAAGTGGATGGGGTTAACCGACTAAAAGGGATAAGTGTCCATATCTATTGAACCAAGCAAGATGGAATCGATTTTATTTTTGCAGATGGTAGGTTTTTATGTGTATATTAATCCACAAGCTGATACAAGGTTCTATCGTTAACGGTTCAATTTCTACATCAAAGTAACTGTCTAAAGGGGATAAGTGTCCATATCTATTGTGGGTGGGGTTAACCGACTAAAAGGGAAAAGTATACATATCTATTGAACCAATCAAGATAGAATCGATTTTATTTTTGCAGATGGTAGGTTTTTATGTGTATATTAATCCACAAGCTGATACAAGGTTCTATCGTTAACGGTTCAATTTCTACATCAAAGTAACCGACTAAAGGGGATAAGTGTCCATATCTATTGTGGGTGGGGTTAACCGACTAAAAGGGAAAAGTGTCCATATCTATTGAACCAAGCAAAATAGAATCGATTTAATTTTGCAGATGGTAGGTTTTTATGTGTATATTAATCCACAAGCTGATACAAGGTTCTACCGTTAACGGTTCAATTTCTACGTTATAGTGGGTGGGGTTAACCGACTAAAAAGGATAAGTGTCCACATCTATTGTGGGTGGGGTTAACCGACTAAAAGGGATAAGTATACATATCTATTGAACCAATCAAGATAGAATCGAATTTATTTTTGCAGGTGATAAGTTTTTATGTGTATATTAATCCACAAGCTGATCCAAGGTTCTATCGTTAACGGTTCAATTTCTACATCAAAGTAACCGACTAAAAGGGATAAGTGTCCATATCTATTGTGGGTGGGGTTAACCGACTAAAAGGGATAAGTGTCCATATCTATTGAACCAAGCAAGGTAGAAACGATTTTATTTTTGCTGATGGTAGGCTTTTATGTGTATATTAATCCACAAGCTGATACAAGGTTCTATCGTTAACGGTTCAATTTCTACGTCAAAGTGGATGGGGTTAACCGACTAAAAGGTATAAGTGTCCATATCTATTGTGGGTGGGGTTAACCGACTAAACGGGAAAAGTGTCCATATCTATTGAACCAAGCAAGATAGAATCGATTTTGTTCTTGCAGATGATAGGTTTTTATGTGTATATTAATCCACAAGCTGATCCAAGGTTCTATCGTTAACGGTTCTTTTTCTACGTCAAAGTGGGTGGGGTTAACCGACTAAAGGGGATAAGTGTCCATATCTATTGACCCAACCAAGATAGAATCGATTTTGTTTTTGCAGATGATAGGCTTTTATGTGTGTATTAATCCACAAGCTGACCCAAGGTTCTATCGCTAAGGGTTCAATTTCTACGTCATACTGGGTGGGGTTATCCGACTAAAAGGGATAAGTCTCCACATCTATTGTGGGTGGGGCTGACCGACTAAAAGGGATAAGTATACATATCTATTGAACCAAGCAATATAGAATCGAATTTATTTTTGCAGATGATAGGTTTTTATGTGTATATTAATCCACAAGCTGATTTAAGGTTCTATCGCTAACGGTTCAATTTCTACGTTATAGTGGGTGGGGTTAACCGACTAAAAGGGATAAGTATACATATCTATTGTGGGTGGGGTTAACCGACTAAAAGGGATAAGTATACATATCTATTGAACCAAGCAAGATAGAATCGAATTTATTTTTGCAGATGGTAGGTTTTTATGTGTATATTAATCCACAAGCTGATCCAAGATTCTGTCGCTAACGGTTCAATTTCTACGTCAAAGGGATAAGTGTCCATATCTATTGAACCAAGCAAGATAGAATCGATTTTGATTTTGCAGATGGTAGGTTTTTATGTGTATATTAATCCACAAGCTGATACAAGGTTCTTTCGTTAACGGTTCAATTTCTACGTCAAAGTGGATGGGGTTAACCGACTAAAGGGGATAAGTGTCCATATCTATTGAACCAAGCAAGATGGAATCGATTTTATTTTTGCAGATGGTAGGTTTTTATGTGTATATTAATCCACAAGCTGATACAAGGTTCTATCGCTAACGGTTCAATTTCTACATCAAAGTAACCCACTAAAGGGGATAAGTGCCCATATCTATTGTGGGTGGGGTTAACCGACTAAAAGGGAAAAGTGTCCACATCTATTGAACCAAGCAAAATAGAATCGATTTAATTTTGCAGATGGTAGGTTTTTATGTGTATATTAATCCACAAGCTGATTTAAGGTTCTATCGTTAACGGTTCAATTTCTACGTCAAAGTGGATGGGGTTAACCGACTAAAAGGGATAAGTGTCCATATCTATTGAACCAAGCAAGATGGAATCGATTTTATTTTTGCAGATGGTAGGTTTTTATGTGTATATTAATCCACAAGCTGATACAAGGTTCTATCGTTAACGGTTCAATTTCTACATCAAAGTAACTGACTAAAGGGGATAAGTGTCCATATCTATTGTGGGTGGGGTTAACCGACTAAAAGGGATAAGTGTCCATATCTATTGAACCAAGCAAAATAGAATCGATTTTATTTTTGCAGATGGTAGGTTTTTATGTGTATATTAATCCACAAGCTGATACAAGGTTCTACCGTTAACGGTTCAATTTCTACGTCAAAGTGGATGGGGTTAACCGACTAAAAGGGATAAGTGTCCATATCTATTGAACCAAGCAAGGTAGAAACGATTTTATTTTTGCTGATGGTAGGCTTTTATGTGTACATTAATCCACAAGCTGATACAAGGTTCTACCGTTAACGGTTCAATTTCTACGTCATAGTGGGTGGGGTTAACCGACTAAAAAGGATAAGTGTCCACATCTATTGTGGTTGGGGTTAACCGACTAAAAGGGATAAGTATACATATCTATTGAACCAGTCAAGATATAATCGAATTTATTTTTGCAGGTGATAAGTTTTTATGTGTATATTAATCCACAAGCTGATCCAAGGTTCTATCGTTAACGGTTCAATTTCTACATCAAAGTAACCGACTAAAAGGGATAAGTGTCAATATCTATTGTGGGTGGGGTTAACCGACTAAAAGGGATAAGTGTCCATATCTATTGAACCAAGCAAGGTAGAAACGATTTTATTTTTGCTGATGGTAGGCTTTTATGTGTATATTAATCCACAAGCTGATACAAGGTTCTATCGTTAACGGTTCAATTTCTACGTCAAAGTGGATGGGGTTAACCGACTAAAAGGTATAAGTGTCCATATCTATTGTGGGTGGGGTTAACCGACTAAACGGGAAAAGTGTCCATATCTATTGAACCAAGCAAGATAGAATCGATTTTGTTCTTGCAGATGATAGGTTTTTATGTGTATATTAATCCACAAGCTGATCCAAGGTTCTATCGTTAACGGTTCTTTTTCTACGTCAAAGTGGGTGGGGTTAACCGACTAAAGGGGATAAGTGTCCATATCTATTGAACCAAGCAAGATAGAATCGATTTTGTTTTTGCAGATGATAGGCTTTTATGTGTGTATTAATCCACAAGCTGACCCAAGGTTCTATCGCTAAGGGTTCAATTTCTACGTCATACTGGGTGGGGTTATCCGACTAAAAGGGATAAGTCTCCACATCTATTGTGGGTGGGGCTAACCGACTAAAAGGGATAAGTATACATATCTATTGAACCAAGCAATATAGAATCGATTTTATTTTTGCAGATGGTAGGTTTTTATGTGTATATTAATCCACAAGCTGATACAAGGTTCTATCGTGAACGGTTCAACTTCTACGTCAAGGTGGATGGCGTTAACCGACTAAAAGGGATAAGTGTCCACATCTATTGTGGGTGGTGTTAACCGACTAAAAGGGATAAGTGTCCATATCTATTGAACCAAGCAAGATAGAATCGATTTTATTTTTGCAGATGGTAGGTTTTTATGTGTATATTAATCCACAAGCTGATACAAGGTTCTATCATGAACGGTTCAACTTCTACGTCAAGGTGGATGGCGTTAACCGACTAAAAGGGATAAGTGTCCACATCTATTGTGGGTGGTGTTAACCGACTAAAAGGGATAAGTGTCCATATCTATTGAACCAAGCAAGATAGAATCGATTTTGATTTTGCAGATGGTAGGTTTTTATGTGTGTATTAACCCACAAGCTGATACAAGGTTCTTTCGTTAACGGTTCAATTTCTACGTCAAAGTGGATGGGGTTAACCGACTAAAGGGGATAAGTGTCCATATCTATTGAACCAAGCAAGATGGAATCGATTTTATTTTTGCAGATGGTAGGTTTTTATGTGTATATTAATTCACAAGCTGATACAAGGTTCTATCGCTAACGGTTCAATTTCTACATCAAAGTAACCCACTAAAGGGGATAAGTGCCCATATCTATTGTGGGTGGGGTTAACCGACCAAAAGGGAAAAGTGTCCACATCTATTGAACCAAGCAAAATAGAATCGATTTAATTTTGCAGATGGTAGGTTTTTATGTGTATATTAATCCACAAGCTGATTTAAGGCTCTATCGTTAACGGTTCAATTTCTACGTCAAAGTGGATGGGGTTAACCGACTAAAAGGGATAAGTGTCCATATCTATTGAACCAAGCAAGATGGAATCGATTTTATTTTTGCAGATGGTAGGTTTTTATGTGTATATTAATCCACAAGCTGATACAAGGTTCTATCGTTAACGGTTCAATTTCTACATCAAAGTAACTGTCTAAAGGGGATAAGTGTCCATATCTATTGTGGGTGGGGTTAACCGACTAAAAGGGAAAAGTATACATATCTATTGAACCAATCAAGATAGACTCGATTTTATTTTTGCAGATGGTAGGTTTTTATGTGTATATTAATCCACAAGCTGATACAAGGTTCTATCGTTAACGGTTCAATTTCTACATCAAAGTAACCGACTAAAGGGGATAAGGGTCCATATCTATTGTGGGTGGGGTTAACCGACTAAAAGGGAAAAGTGTCCATATCTATTGAACCAAGCAAAATAGAATCGATTTAATTTTGCAGATGGTAGGTTTTTATGTGTATATTAATCCACAAGCTGATACAAGGTTCTACCGTTAACGGTTCAATTTCTACGTTATAGTGGGTGGGGTTAACCGACTAAAAAGGATAAGTGTCCACATCTATTGTGGGTGGGGTTAACCGACTAAAAGGGATAAGTATACATATCTATTGAACCAATCAAGATAGAATCGAATTTATTTTTGCAGGTGATAAGTTTTTATGTGTATATTAATCCACAAGCTGATCCAAGGTTCTATCGTTAACGGTTCAATTTCTACATCAAAGTAACCGACTAAAAGGGATAAGTGTCCATATCTATTGTGGGTGGGGTTAACCGACTAAAAGGGATAAGTGTCCATATCTATTGAACCAAGCAAGGTAGAAACGATTTTATTTTTGCTGATGGTAGGCTTTTATGTGTATATTAATCCACAAGCTGATACAAGGTTCTATCGTTAACGATTCAATTTCTACGCCAAAGTGGATGGGGTTAACCGACTAAAAGGTATAAGTGTCCATATCTATTGTGGGTGGGGTTAACCGACTAAACGGGAAAAGTGTCCATATCTATTGAACCAAGCAAGATAGAATCGATTTTGTTCTTGCAGATGATAGGTTTTTATGTGTATATTAATCCACAAGCTGATCCAAGGTTCTATCGTTAACGGTTCTTTTTCTACGTCAAAGTGGGTGGGGTTAACCGACTAAAGGGGATAAGTGTCCATATCTATTGACCCAACCAAGATAGAATCGATTTTGTTTTTGCAGATGATAGGCTTTTATGTGTGTATTAATCAACAAGCTGACCCAAGGTTCTATCGCTAAGGGTTCAATTTCTACGTCATACTGGGTGGGGTTATCCGACTAAAAGGGATAAGTCTCCACATCTATTGTGGGTGGGGCTGACCGACTAAAAGGGATAAGTATACATATCTATTGAACCAAGCAATATAGAATCGAATTTATTTTTGCAGATGATAGGTTTTTATGTGTATATTAATCCACAAGCTGATTTAAGGTTCTATCGCTAACGGTTCAATTTCTACGTTATAGTGGGTTGGGTTAACCGACTAAAAGGGATAAGTATACATATCTATTGTGGGTGGGGTTAACCGACTAAAAGGGATAAGTATACATATCTATTGAACCAAGCAAGATAGAATCGAATTTATTTTTGCAGATGGTAGGTTTTTATGTGTATATTAATCCACAAGCTGATCCAAGATTCTGTCGCTAACGGTTCAATTTCTACGTCAAAGGGATAAGTGTCCATATCTATTGAACCAAGCAAGATAGAATCGATTTTGATTTTGCAGATGGTAGGTTTTTATGTGTATATTAATCCACAAGCTGATACAAGGTTCTTTCGTTAACGGTTCAATTTCTACGTCAAAGTGGATGGGGTTAACCGACTAAAGGGGATAAGTGTCCATATCTATTGAACCAAGCAAGATGGAATCGATTTTATTTTTGCAGATGGTAGGTTTTTATGTGTATATTAATCCACAAGCTGATACAAGGTTCTATCGCTAACGGTTTAATTTCTACATCAAAGTAACCCACTAAAGGGGATAAGTGCCCATATCTATTGTGGGTGGGGTTAACCGACTAAAAGGGAAAAGTGTCCACATCTATTGAACCAAGCAAAATAGAATCGATTTAATTTTGCAGATGGTAGGTTTTTATGTGTATATTAATCCACAAGCTGATTTAAGGTTCAAAGTGGATGGGGTTAACCGACTAAAAGGGATAAGTGTCCATATCTATTGAACCAAGCAAGATGGAATCGATTTTATTTTTGCAGATGGTAGGTTTTTATGTGTATATTAATCCACAAGCTGATACAAGGTTCTATCGTTAACGGTTCAATTTCTACATCAAAGTAACTGACTAAAGGGGATAAGTGTCCATATCTATTGTGGGTGGGGTTAACCGACTAAAAGGGATAAGTGTCCATATCTATTGAACCAAGCAAAATAGAATCGATTTTATTTTTGCAGATGGTAGGTTTTTATGTGTATATTAATCCACAAGCTGATACAAGGTTCTACCGTTAACGGTTCAATTTCTACGTCATAGTGGGTGGGGTTAACCGACTAAAAAGGATAAGTGTCCACATCTATTGTGGGTGGGGTTAACCGACTAAAAGGGATAAGTATACATATCTATTGAACCAATC
This sequence comes from Eurosta solidaginis, assembly GCF_040869045.1. Lineage (NCBI taxonomy): Eukaryota > Metazoa > Arthropoda > Insecta > Diptera > Tephritidae > Eurosta > Eurosta solidaginis. The sequence goes on from NW_027137185.1 coordinate 61,550, forward strand.
AAGTTAGAATCGATTTTATTTTTGCAGATGGTAGGTTTTTATGTGTATATAAATCCACAAGCTGATACAAGGTTCTATCGTTAACGGTTCAATTTCTACATCAAAGTAACCGACTAAAGGGGATAAGTGTTCATATCTATTGTGGGTGGGGTTAACCGACTAAAATGGAAAAGTGTCCATATCTATTGAACCAAGCAAAATAGAATCGATTTAATTTTGCAGATGGTAGGTTTTTATGTGTATATTAATCCACAAGCTGATTTAAGGTTCTATCGTTAACGGTTCAATTTCTACGTCAAAGTGGATGGGGTTAACCGACTAAAAGGGATAAGTGTCCATATCTATTGAACCAAGCAAGATGGAATCGATTTTATTTTTGGAGATGGTAGGTTTTTATGTGTATATTAATACAAGCTGATACAAGGTTCTATCGTTAACGGTTCAATTTCTACATCAAAGTAACCGACTAAAGGGGATAAGTGTCCATATCTATTGTGGGTGGGGTTAACCGAATAAAAGGGAAAAGTGTCCATATCTATTGAACCAAGCAAAATAGAATCGATTTTATTTTGCAGATGGTAGGTTTTTATGTGTATATTAATCCACAAGCTGATTTAAGGTTCTATCGTTAACGGTTCAATTTCTACGTCAAAGTGGATGGGGTTAACCGACTAAAAGGGATAAGTGTCCATATCTATTGAACCAAGCAAGATGGAATCGATTTTATTTTTGCAAATGGTAGGTTTTTATGTGTATATTAATCCACAAGCCGATACAAGGTTCTATCGTTAACGGTTCAATTTCTACATCAAAGTAACTGACTAAAGGGGATAAGTGTCCATATCTATTGTGGGTGGGGTTAACCGACTAAAAGGGAAAAGTGTCCATATCTATTGAACCAAGCAAAATAGAATCGATTTGATTTTTGCAGATGGTAGGTTTTTATGTGTATATTAATCCACAAGCTGATACAAGGTTCTACCGTTAACGGTTCAATTTCTACGTTATAGTGGGTGGGGTTAACCGACTAAAAAGGATAAGTGTCCACATCTATTGTGGGTGGGGTTAACCGACTAAAAGGGATAAGTATACATATCTATTGAACCAATCAAAATAGAATCGAATTTATTTTTGCAGGTGATAAGTTTTTATGTGTATATTAATCCACAAGCTGATCCAAGGTTCTATCGTTAACGGTTCAATTTCTACATCAAAGTAACCGACTAAAAGGGATAAGTGTCCATATCTATTGTGGGTGGGGTTAACCGACTAAAAGGGAAAAGTGTCCATATCTATTGAACCAAGCAAGATAGAATCGAATTTATTTTTGCAGATGGTAGGTTTTTATGTGTATATTTGCATTGCGCGGCCTTAATTGGGACTCAAGTCTCCACCTTCCTCCATACAGAAGTAGACTTCTTCTTATTAACTTACCCACTCTGGAAAATCGGAGAATATTACTGGGGGTATTGTTCATCCATAAGCTCATTATTGGAGAAATTGATTCCGCGGACCTCCTCAGCCGCTTGTTTTTTGCGGTTCCCCCTAGAGTATCCAGACACTACGTTCCTTTCTATTTACCCCTTTGTCGACGAAACTTTGCTAAAAATAATCCTCTTCTTATCTGGTGCGCGCACTACAATGACTTGTATAGCTGCATCAGTCTTGAATGTACTTTTGCCACTATACGTAATGCAATACTTGCCTATCTAATTTAAGAGATACAAGCTAATTTAATTTGCCGGCATTTTATTCCTTCGATAAAAAACAGGAACTATCTCGCTTAAGGATGGAGGAACATTTATCAACATGTATCATTAAGAAGGAACAAGACAGTACTGTGTTGATTGGAATCTGGTGCATTCCAACAACGTAAAAAACATGCTTTTTCATGAGTCACTGACCGGAATCGTATGCATTCCGGCAGTATAATCTTATGGGTCAGGCATCGAGCTGATTGGAATCCGGTGCATTCCAACAACACAGGTCATGTTACTTTTTATGCCTTGTGATGGCGTATCCTCATTACACTACTCTTAGCACTGCCGGATTCCCATGACATGCTGATTGGAATCTTGTTGCATTCCAACAGGGAGATTGGAATCCACTGCATTCCGAAATCATGCTGAGCGGAATCTGATGCATTCCGCCAGTATAAGATTTCGGCAAAAAATCTTATTTCTGCTCATATTTCTTATTATTATTATATTCTGAATTTAAATAGTAATGTTCATTAATATTTCTTTGTTTGTAATATAACATTGTTGAAAGCTCGATATATCTTAAATTTTATCTTTTGAGTTGTATATTTATATATCTTTTATATTATGCAGTCGACCATAGTTTGTCGTCGACCTTAAATAATAAATAAATAAATAAATAAATATGTTTAGGCCACCAGCCTAAATATTCGCTAACACCCTAATGTACACTTTTGGCAATTTTAGTATTTACCGGTAACGGCCCACCCCTGCCGAGCGCTAACTTTAAAGGGGAAAACTCGACGAAAGTTAGCTATCGGCAGGTGGTGCGGACCTTTTTCGTTTTTTAAACTTTCTTTCTATTTTGGAACGTCAACGAGCCAGCAGCCAGCCCCAGGTGAGTTTCCTAACTTTTTTTTCGAGTGTACATCGTAAAATCTAAACTGTGTTCTAGATTGTGAACTGCAAAGTGAACCTATTTCCTATAATTAAACTTTTGCCACTGTCACTTAAATTTTAATTCTTAACCTGCTATTTGCAATTCATCACGGGCATACATTTGAACGTGTTAAGTGCATTTGGTAATTCGATTAATTTCTTCCTAACTGCACTACGGCACATTCACTCGGAATTGCTATTTATATTGTGAAATTAATTAAACTTCCTGACGGCCAGGAAGTTTGTGAGTGCTTCACTTGTATAAACCATTATTGTAGAATATTTATTGCTTATAAATAAATTGTAACGAATCGGTAATAATTCTTCTCTTTTCTATTTCTTTATTTGCGTGCGATCGCGCCCCACGACACGGGTACCACATTCCCCCCGCAAACATTGGTCCTTCGAGCCGGATATGAACCGGCTCCTACGCACGCAGTATTGGATACCTCGGGTCAAAAACATGATCCGATCCATCATCCACAACTGCAAGGCCTGTACGCTATTCCGCAAACGTTCCCCGACGCAACTCATGGGAACCCTCCCTGCGGAACGCACTACCTTTAGCCGGGCATTTACCAACACCGGGGTGGATTTCGCAGGACCGTTTGACATCAAGTCTTACAGCGGAAGAGGATGCCGCATGTCCAAGGGTTACGTCTGCCTATTCGTCTGCTTTGCGACTAAGGCGATCCACTTAGAGGCGACTGGCGACCTCAGCACCGCCGCGTTTCTAGCAGCATTTAGTCGGTTTGTCTCCAGACGAGGATGCCCGAAAAACCTCTATTCCGACAACGGAACGAACTTTGTCGGTGCGTCGAGGGCTCTCCGCTCAGAGGTCAAGGCATTCCTCGTTGATGCGCGCAACCAAACCCTCTCTAAATATGCCCACCACACCCTTACATGGCATTTCATACCAGCAGCTGCTCCTCATATGGGCGGACTGTGGGAAGCGGGAGTCAAGAGTTTCAAAACCCATTTCAAAAAGATCGCATTGGATCATAAATTTACTCTAGAGGAGTTTAGCACCCTCCTGTGTAGGATTGAATCCTGTCTCAACTCCCGACCCCTAAGCCCATCTTCCAATGACCCGTCCAACCTGGAGCCACTCACCCCCGGGCACTTCCTAGTCGGGGGCCACCTACTAGCGCCACCCGAGATTGACGTCAGCGAGAATCGCGCCTCACTCGTCAATCGATGGGAAAAACTTAAGGCGCTGCATCAAACCTTCTGCAAGCGGTGGAAAACGGAGTACCTCACCGAACTGCAGAAGCGCGTTAAGTGGAAGCATCCACAATCGAATCTCAAACCGGGGGACTTAGTCGTTATTAAAGAGGACAATCTGCCCCCCAACGAATGGAGACTAGGTCGGATAGCCAACCTCCATTATGGCCCCGATAACCGAGTTCGAGTCGTCGAACTTGATACGGCAAGAGGACAAACCACCAGACCAATCACGAAATTGGTCCTACTACCACCCTCCAGTGAGGGTGAGGGAGACTTTTAACTCCCAACCGTTATAACCAACAACCCGTATAACCCAGCCCTCGTTCACCCTGAACGAGGCCTACAACCCACTTAAACCCGCTCTCGTTCACCCCGAACGAGGCCAACAGAAGCCCAAAGCAGATAAATTATCTGCCACCGCATACCCCCCTAAAATAAAATTAACCCCGCTCTCGTTCACCCCGAACGAGGCCAACAGACCGCGCAACCCAGCTCTCGTCCACCCCGAACGAAGCCAACAATCCTAAATCAAACTCGTGGCGCAATCGGTAACACTAAACAACCAATCCAACAAGCAGAAGTTAATTTATCAAACAAAACACTACAAGCAATGAGTGAATTATTTGATGAAAACCTCAAGTCCTTTGCTACAAAAACTGAATTGACTGAAGTAACTAAAATTGTTTTAATTTCTATCATATTCTTTAATCGAAACTTTGCTTGTAATATTTTACTTGAATATATAAATAAACAGCCAGTCCCACTGATTTTATGGTATATGTTAAAAGGAAAAAATACGGCTATTATGATTCACGCTGCAATATGCAAGCCAAGTTTCAGCAGAGAGCTGGAAGTTTTAAAATAGTCAAAATTCCTTTAAGCAATATTTTAGCTCTTATGTAAAGATAATACGGTGTTAATCAGATGCAAATATACAGACCCACGTCTACCACAGATTGCATATGCATTCGGCCAAGGCACGTGGACAACAGAACCCAACAACTAAGTGCAACTGATGCACTGCCCCGACATCCACATACATACAAATATTTACGTATATTTGAAATACAGTTCTCTAATGGTCACCTCCCACAGCACTACACATTAAGCGCATGAGAGGAGGTACCCATTGTTTCACACAAAAAATAGTTACTCTTTTTAAGGGTCATTCAGTCTCAAAACAAGCTTGAACTTTTACAGAACTTTATTCGCATCTGCACAGAATTTCCTAAGAAAGAGTTCTAGAAATTGGATTTTAACAGGTTAGGAATTAAAAAAAAGGGGGATTCCTAAAGCAATTTCCAAGAAGGACAGCTCATTTGAAGATTTTAATTTGCAATTTTGATTGCATTTATTTTAAAAATAATAAAAGTTTGATAAAAGTATACTAAAATCAAATTCACTACGACTACATAGGGTAATTTTTGTAATACTTCCGTCTATTATAACTACGGCAATCTCACCTGACAGCACGGTAGTAATGAACGGTCCTTCATTTGAGCCATTCTAGCGCCCGCAAGGTTTCCGGTGTAAGTGGATCCATGGAGTCGAAATACACCAACTCTTTTAGGTCGAGTCCTTTTTGGGTTGCAACACAACGGTGCCTACGACAAGTAAGGAATGAGTTGGTATGACGCTCACAGTGGTCATTTTCTCTTTTAGCAACTTACCTAGTTTTGAAATCGGGTCCGTCTTCGTAAGCTGTTCCGGTTTATAAACGGAAGCACTGCCGGGGCGTGTACCTTCCGGCACGACTAGCACGCCTGGATCAATTACAAGACAACACCAGCAACTAACAATAGTGCAGCATCCATAACAGCAGCACCGTTCAACATTGTAGCCATAAGAATGTCGTGACCGGGGCAATATAGAAAGCGTACATGACGTACCTACTCGAAGCGTCATGCCAATTGATTGAGAACCTCGGTAATAAGCTGTGTATGATTCAGCTTCTTTGCGATCTTCTTCAATATGCGTATGCACGGCTTCTTGCTCCACTGTGAGCTGTCTTTAGCGGTTGATTGATGTTAATGCGAAGCTTCTTGTTTTTCTATGGTCCAAGAATAGCTCCAACATAGGGTTGGGATTGAGCGAATTCTCATCATCGGCACATAGTAGCCATTTAGCTTTCATTAAAATTTGTAGCACCTGTTTGAGATTTGCCAACCTAATTTGCGTACTTTCTTGCAGTTGCTGTAATGTGAACTTTGTTTGATCATTAAATTGTAGAAGCACAGTCATTTGGAAAGTACTTGCTTGCAATGCATGACGATTTCGGAAACCGTTTGTTCCTTTACACAAATTATACAGCCAATTAAGCTTACGACCTGAGTGACGATTTGCATAGAACTCATTAAATTGCTGTACAGATCGTCCCAATTCGCATCCTTATATGGTGCTTTGATTAAATGGCCACGAGCCCGATGACAACCCTTCAATGCAAAAATCATTTTCTTGTGGGATTCTTGCATTAGCCAAATGTTGTTTGAAGCTCAAATTTTAAATCTTGAGCGAGACCTATATCTTGAAACATCCGTTGCAGCTTGACTGTATATTTATAACCACAAGCTTGTTTTAATTTGAAATCGTCATGCATCTGCATGAAATGATGCCGAAGCAATTTTCGCAAATATCGCAAATGCATACGCAGTAACTCTTGAGTCACACGGTTCGGCTCTGCGAGTGCTTCATTAGTTTTCTAAGCTCTGCTGTTTTCACTTATCGTAAAAAAAAAAAAAAAAAAAAAATTGTGCGTTAAATTTTATACCTTACGCACTAATCTTTGATCTTTCTCATACTTTGCATATTATATATAGTTGTAGTAGGAATGCATACATTTTAAAGTTAAAAATAATGTATGTTCCATATTGACTTTGCGGGTGCAATCTTGAGCTAAAGCGATCTAACCCATATACTGATATGAAGCACAAACCGGCTCTTGACGTCGCACATGTGGCGAAGTTTGTTGCATGGCCAAACGTTGCAAATGACATGAACGACATAAGAGGCGCCCATCTAATGCTTAACAACGTTTATCTTGTGCATCAGTGAGCTGCATGCCGCACTCTTCGCATTGTAACAATCAACACAAAAATCTTTATCCATTGAGACTACACGCACCGTTTCATCAGTGCCCTCGACAGGTGTTATGCCCTTGCCACAGCTAGCGCATTTCGGAGCAAATATTCGATGATGTAAACGATCACAGTAAATCTTGTGATCCACATCAACCGTAAAAGGAACACCATTTAAACATTCATTACAACGCAGCAACGGAAACAGCCAGGATGATAGGACTTTCGCATTGCTTGGAGAATCATTCCCATTATCAATTACCCACAGGTGGCACATTTTCTGCTGTTTGGTGAAAAGCAGAATACTTATAATCTCCCTCGTAATAAACACCCCCATGTACATTATAGAACGCTTTGCCGCGCAGCGCGCGTCCACAAGAACAACAAATAAAACAATTGGTATGATAATAAATTTCCCATAGCTTGACAAGCTTGACCTGCACCTTTGCCCTTATCACCGCACGTGTGACATATACCAAAATATTCACACTATTCCTCGCTTTGCTCAACAATATCTTTAGCGTGTGCACAACCAACCACTATTTAGATGAGCTATATACATAACTGCGATCACTAAAAGATTACCCACATTATCATTAATTCGTAGCTGTGTACCTGAAATGAAATAAAAAAGAGTCTCTGAAATGAGAAAAAAGGGAATAAGAAATTAAAAAATTTAAAATTATCAAAAAAGGGAACGATACTCATACTTACCCATCACCAGTTTTCTTCATAGTGAAAATTCATTCAAAATGTCTCTATACTCATTTCCATGAATGAATGACATTTTGAATGAACGAAACAAAGTTGCCACTCGGTACTCACGCAGTAAGCACTTTGCGCGCGATCCAAAGAGTATCACAACTCGGATCCGCGGGATCCAACAAATTCGAGTGTTAATAACCGAACAAAAAATCAACTAACGAAAACCCTGAAGATGCAGCCTGGTTTCACTAAAAACACACGCGCCAGGTTGTATTTCGATAGTTTTCCTGACATTCGGCCGTCTTTTTGCTTCTTTCCTTTTTTTGAGGAAAGTTTTTAGTTTGAAAATTTGGGCATAAGAACACAATCAAAATCAGCCTGCTTGGGAAAAAAAGGGGGGTTAACCACTCGAGACCGAAATAATTTTCGCGGTTTATCTCTGTATGATTTTGTTTGTGTTTTACATTTTAAACATGTCACACTCAATAGTGGTCTCGCTTTCATGACAGAAATTGCTTTGTTTGTGTACTGAAGTTTCGACAGACTTTAGTCAGTCCCTTTTTTGCTTGAAATCCCAGCAGGAATAAAGTAGTGTCATCTGTGCTTTCGATGTTACAAACAAGGGAGAAATTAAACCTTTTAGAACAGACTTTGAATTTAATGTCGCGTCAGGACTCAGACGCAAGCGTTCCCTAAATACTTTCATGACATGACCATTATGTATCATTACAATGCAATGGGCAGTACCGCACAGTTGTCTCCTTCCAACGATTGGAAAGAATGAACAACTGACAGCTCTATAAATTGCCACACTCGTTAGTGTAGGCTATTCCCGCAGAGTTGTGTTGAAATCAACAAACACACCACAATTTGTGATTCTCACACAACACAGCTGTCTCCTTCCAACGATTGGAAGAATGAACAACTGACAGCTCCACAAATTGCCACACTCGTTAGTGTAGGCTATTCCCGCAGAGTTGTGTTGGAATCAACAAACACACCACAATCTGTGATTCTCACACAACATGGCCCAAATCAAAACAAAGAGTGTTCCCAGACAGCGAGTAAAGGCCTCTTTACATTTGTCGCACATTTATATGCACGACGTCATTCGACTAGTCATTTTACAGGGATTCATAGGTTATATTCACAGCCACATTTGTATCGGCGTGGGTGAGTTTTGTGACCAAATTTTTGTAGGGCAACTACAAGGAGCCGTGAAAATACAGGGGTAACTCGTGATACCATCTGCTACACAAATGTAGCGTATATTACCGCATATTACCTGTATTAGGCAAACACCAAAAAATGACTGCTTTCAATATCAGACTTTCATTATGATGAGGATATTTACCAAAGTCAAAGATACCTTTAGGCGTATCTCAATAAAATTATATTAAATATAACAGTGGTTTCAACCACTACAAACCCATCATTACATCGACAGAATAACTTAATAAGATTATTCGTTCCACACAACCCTTTATCCCGAGTACGCCAACCACAAGCTCGACCAATTACGCCACTACTCTCCGCCCATACGCCACCCAACTCCCTTAAAATGCAAACCAAATAATAACAAGTTCCCGTTCCAGAATGACGGGTTTCTCGGTCAAACGCAACAAGACGGAGCAACGCGTTGACTCCTTCACCGTCTCCTGCCGGTTGTGCCAGAAGAACCACGGCATGCGGCTATGCCCGCTGTACAGGGGAATGTCGGCAGAAGAACGCCTCCGGGCCGTCCTTATACACCGGCACTGCCCCAATTGCCTATCGCCGTTCCATCGGTTAGAGATATGCCCTAGCAACGACCGTTGCCACCGCTGCCGTGAACCACACCACACTACGCTTCACATGGAGGACGAGCAAGCACGGCCACGTCCGATCCCTTGCGGGGAGCGCGACGACGACGAAAGCGACGAGGTGCTATCGATCAACATCACCGAGGACACACGATCGTGGGCCCAACAGGTAGAAGAGGAGGAGAAGGAGATGGAAGAGTTCACGCGAAGTGCAGCCGCCTTAGCCATCGCCCCAACGACCAGTGGAGAAGCACGATCCTTCCGACCGCTGCTTCAGCATGAGAAGCAGAAAAATAATCAGCGACACATGGAACACGGGGATGGCGCGGAGACGCGTCCTTTCCGCCCATCGCACCGCAATGCCAGTGGGCGCCGGGGCGGCGCGGAGCCACGTCCGTTCCGCTCGACCCGACTCTCTACTGGCAGAGCGGCCCCGTTTCAACCATACAAGAAGGGTACCACCACCACTATCGTTCCACATCAGGCGAACCCCGCCGGCTTCAGGACAGGGCGCTTACGGGAAACCCATGACGCGATGACGATCACCCGAGCATTTATTGCTATTGCTCCTACAGCGATCATACGAATAGAGGCAGGGGGGCGCCTCCATCTGGTGCGCGCACTCATTGATCCCTGCGCGCCGACGTCCGTGATAGACGCGCACCTGGCCAACGACCTCCAACTCGAACGGCTTAATACGGCCAGAACTACGAAGTGCACACTAGTGTTGCGCGGGAAATACGGGGTAATGAATCGAGTCACGACTCAGGCAACGGTGGTATCACAGCATACGCGTCTCAACCCAACCGCGACGATTGACTCCTCGGTCACGGCACCCTTCCAATTTATGAGACTCGCAGACCCGACTTTCTATCGATCTGCGCCGGTCCTCTTAACACTCGGGGCCGACGTGTACGCCACCATTATGGTTAGTGGCACAGCCCCAGTAACGGTCAATGGGCTCCTCACGCAGCCGACGATCTTCGGACTGGTCGTTTCAGGAGCGTTCCAGCCATAACGGTCTGGCAGCGTTCTTACGCGTCTACAGCGACATCCAGCCTTCATATAATACATAATACATATTACATCCAATTAACCAGGTGCATCAAAACCAAGCAACCCCACGTACATGCATACTAACTTTCCCCTTTTTATTCACAGCTCCGCCAATAGAGGCTGCATTAGTGCTGACCGGGAGGTCACAGGAGATCACATTGGATTTTTAATTTATTTTAAGTTATTTAATTTATCTAAGTTATCACGCCTCGGGTCGGTTGCTGGCGTACTCATCAGTTTCCTTTTTTGCTCTTTCGAGTTGCTCGCCGCAAGGGGGCCGGCATGTTTAGGCCACCAGCCTAAATATTCGCTAACACCCTAATGTACACTTTTGGCAATTTTAGTATTTACCGGTAACGGCCCACCCCTGCCGAGCGCTAACTTTAAAGGGGAAAACTCGACGAAAGTTAGCTATCGGCAGGTGGTGCGGACCTTTTTCGTTTTTTAAACTTTCTTTCTATTTTGGAACGTCAACGAGCCAGCAGCCAGCCCCAGGTGAGTTTCCTAACTTTTTTTTCGAGTGTACATCGTAAAATCTAAACTGTGTTCTAGATTGTGAACTGCAAAGTGAACCTATTTCCTATAATTAAACTTTTGCCACTGTCACTTAAATTTTAATTCTTAACCTGCTATTTGCAATTCATCACGGGCATACATTTGAACGTGTTAAGTGCATTTGGTAATTCGATTAATTTCTTCCTAACTGCACTACGGCACATTCACTCGGAATTGCTATTTATATTGTGAAATTAATTAAACTTCCTGACGGCCAGGAAGTTTGTGAGTGCTTCACTTGTATAAACCATTATTGTAGAATATTTATTGCTTATAAATAAATTGTAACGAATCGGTAATAATTCTTCTCTTTTCTATTTCTTTATTTGCGTGCGATCGCGCCCCACGACACGGGTACCACATTCCCCCGCAAACAAAATAAATAATCCACAAGCTTATCCAAGGTTCTATCGCTAACGGTTCAATTTCTACGTCATACTGGGTGGGGTTAACCGACTAAAAGGGAAAAGTGTCCATATCTATTGAACCAAGTAAGATAGGTTCGAATTTATTTTTGCAGATGGTAGGTTTTTATACGTATATTAATCCACACGCTTATCCAAGGTTCTATCGCTAATGGTTCAATTTCTACGTCATACTGGGTGGGGTTAACCGACTAAAAGGGAAAAGTGTCCATATCTATTGAACCAAGCAAGATATAATCGATTTTGTTTCTGCAGATGATAGGTTTTTATGTGTATATTAATCCACAAGCTGATCCCAGGTTCTGTCGCTAACGGTTCAATTTCTACGTTATAGTGGGTGGGGTTAACCGACTAAAAGGGATAAGTATACATATCTATTGAACCAAGCAAGATAGAATCGAATTTATTTTTGCAGATGGTAGGTTTTTATGTGTATATTAATCCACAAGCTTATCCAATTTCTACGTCATACTGGGTGGGGTTAACCGACTAAAAGGGAAAAGTGTCCATATCTATTGAACCAGGCAAGATATAATCGAATTTATTTTTGCAGATGGTAGGTTTTTATGTGTGTATTAATCTACAAGCTTATCCGAGGTTCTATCGCTAACGGTTCAATTTCTACGTCATACTGGGTGGGGTTAACCGACTAAAAGGGATAAGTGTCCATATCTATTGAACCAAGCAAGATATAATCTATTTTGTTTTTGCAGATGGTAGGTTTTTATGTGTATATTAATCCACAAGCTGATCTAAGCTTCTATCGTTAACGGTTCAATTTCTACGTTATAGTGGGTGGGGTTAACCGACTAAAAGGGAGAAGTATACATATCTATTGAACCAAGCAAGATAGAATCGAATTTATTTTTGCAGATGGTAGGTTTTTATGTGTATATTAATCCACAAGCTTATCCAAAGTTCTATCGCTAACGGTTCAATTTCTACGTCATACTGGGTGGGGTTATCCGACTAAAAGAGATAAGTGTCCATATATATTGATCCAAGCAAGATATAATCGATTTTGTTTCTGCAGATGATAGGTTTTTATGTGTATATTAATCCACAAGCTGATCCCAGGTTCTGTCGCTAACGGTTCAATTTCTACGTTATAGTGGGTGGGGTTAACCGACTAAAAAGGATAAGTGTCCACATCTATTGTGGGTGGGGTTAACCGACTAAAAGGGATAAGTATACATATCTATTGAACCAATCAAGATAGAATCGAATTTATTTTTGCAGGTGATAAGTTTTTATGTGTATATTAATCCACAAGCTGATCCAAGGTTCTATCGTTAACGGTTCAATTTCTACATCAAAGTAACCGACTAAAAGGGATAAGTGTCCATATCTATTGTGGGTGGGGTTAACCGACTAAAAGGGATAAGTGTCCATATCTATTGAACCAAGCAAGGTAGAAACGATTTTATTTTTGCTGATGGTAGGCTTTTATGTGTATATTAATCCACAAGCTGATACAAGGTTCTATCGTTAACGGTTCAATTTCTACGTCAAAGTGGATGGGGTTAACCGACTAAAAGGTATAAGTGTCCATATCTATTGTGGGTGGGGTTAACCGACTAAACGGGAAAAGTGTCCATATCTATTGAACCAAGCAAGATAGAATCGATTTTGTTCTTGCAGATGATAGGTTTTTATGTGTATATTAATCCACAAGCTGATCCAAGGTTCTATCGTTAACGGTTCTTTTTCTACGTCAAAGTGGGTGGGGTTAACCGACTAAAGGGGATAAGTGTACATATCTATTGAACCAAGCAAGATAGAATCGATTTTGTTTTTGCAGATGATAGGCTTTTATGTGTGTATTAATCCACAAGCTGACCCAAGGTTCTATCGCTAAGGGTTCAATTTCTACGTCATACTGGGTGGGGTTATCCGACTAAAAGGGAAAAGTCTCCACATCTATTGTGGGTGGGGCTGACCGACAAAAGGGATAAGTATACATATCTATTGAACCAAGCAATATAGAATCGAATTTATTTTTGCAGATGATAGGTTTTTATGTGTATATTAATCCACAAGCTGATTTAAGGTTCTATCGCTAACGGTTCAATTTCTACGTTATAGTGGGTGGGGTTAACCGACTAAAAGGGATAAGTATACATATCTATTGTGGGTGGGGTTAACCGACTGAAAGGGATAAGTATACATATCTATTGAACCAAGCAAGATAGAATCGAATTTATTTTTGCAGATGGTAGGTTTTTATGTGTATATTAATCCACAAGCTGATCCAAGATTCTGTCGCTAACGGTTCAATTTCTACGTCAAAGGGATAAGTGTCCATATCTATTGAACCAAGCAAGATAGAATCGATTTTGATTTTGCAGATGGTAGGTTTTTATGTGTATATTAATCCACAAGCTGATACAAGGTTCTTTCGTTAACGGTTCAATTTCTACGTCAAAGTGGATGGGGTTAACCGACTAAAGGGGATAAGTGTCCATATCTATTGAAACAAGCAAGATGGAATCGATTTTATTTTTGCAGATGGTAGGTTTTTATGTGTATATTAATCCACAAGCTGATACAAGGTTCTATCGCTAACGGTTCAATTTCTACATCAAAGTAACCCACTAAAGGGGATAAGTGCCAATATCTATTGTGGGTGGGGTTAACCGACTAAAAGGGAAAAGTGTCCACATCTATTGAACCAAGCAAAATAGAATCGATTTAATTTTGCAGATGGTAGGTTTTTATGTGTATATTAATCCACAAGCTGATTTAAGGTTCTATCGTTAACGGTTCAATTTCTACGTCAAAGTGGATGGGGTTAACCGACTAAAAGGGATAAGTGTCCATATCTATTGAACCAAGCAAGATGGAATCGATTTTATTTTTGCAGATGGTAGGTTTTTATGTGTATATTAATCCACAAGCTGATACAAGGTTCTATCGTTAACGGTTCAATTTCTACATCAAAGTAACTGACTAAAGGGGATAAGTGTCCATATCTATTGTGGGTGGGGTTAACCGACTAAAAGGGATAAGTGTCCATATCTATTGAACCAAGCAAAATAGAATCGATTTTATTTTTGCAGATGGTAGGTTTTTATGTGTATATTAATCCACAAGCTGATACAAGGTTCTACCGTTAACGGTTCAATTTCTACGTCATAGTGGGTGGGGTTAACCGACTAAAAAGGATAAGTGTCCACATCTATTGTGGGTGGGGTTAACCGACTAAAAGGGATAAGTATACATATCTATTGAACCAATCAAGTTAGAATCGATTTTATTTTTGCAGATGGTAGGTTTTTATGTGTATATAAATCCACAAGCTGATACAAGGTTCTATCGTTAACGGTTCAATTTCTACATCAAAGTAACCGACTAAAGGGGATAAGTGTCCATATCTATTGTGGGTGGGGTTAACCGACTAAAATGGAAAAGTGTCCATATCTATTGAACCAAGCAAAATATAATCGATTTAATTTTGCAGATGGTAGGTTTTTATGTGTATATTAATCCACAAGCTGATTTAAGGTTCTATCGTTAACGGTTCAATTTCTACGTCAAAGTGGATGGGGTTAACCGACTGAAAGGGATAAGTGTCCATATCTATTGAACCAAGCAAAATAGAATCGATTTTATTTTTGCAGATGGTAGGTTTTTATGTGTATATTAATCCACAAGCTGATACAAGGTTCTACCGTTAACGGTTCAATTTCTACGTCATAGTGGGTGGGGTTAACCGACTAAAAAGGATAAGTGTCCACATCTATTGTGGGTGGGGTTAACCGACTAAAAGGGATAAGTATACATATCTATTGAACCAATCAAGTTAGAATCGATTTTATTTTTGCAGATGGTAGGTTTTTATGTGTATATAAATCCACAAGCTGATACAAGGTTCTACCGTTAACGGTTCAATTTCTACGTCATAGTGGGTGGGGTTAACCGACTAAAAAGGATAAGTGTCCACATCTATTGTGGGTGGGGTTAACCGACTAAAAGGGATAAGTATACATATCTATTGAACCAATCAAGTTAGAATCGATTTTATTTTTGCAGATGGTAGGTTTTTATGTGTATATAAATCCACAAGCTGATACAAGGTTCTATCGCTAACGGTTCAATTTCTACATCAAAGTAACCCACTAAAGGGGATAAGTGCCCATATCTATTGTGGGTGGGGTTAACCGACTAAAAGGGAAAAGTGTCCACATCTATTGAACCAAGCAAAATAGAATCGATTTAATTTTGCAGATGGTAGGTTTTTATGTGTATATTAATCCACAAGCTGATTTAAGGTTCTATCGTTAACGGTTCAATTTCTACGTCAAAGTGGATGGGGTTAACCGACTAAAAGGGATAAGTGTCCATATCTATTGAACCAAGCAAGATGGAATCGATTTTATTTTTGGAGATGGTAGGTTTTTATGTGTATATTAATACAAGCTGATACAAGGTTCTATCCTTAACGGTTCAATTTCTACATCAAAGTAACCGACTAAAGGGGATAAGTGTCCATATCTATTGTGGGTGGGGTTAACCGAATAAAAGGGAAAAGTGTCCATATCTATTGAACCAAGCAAAATAGAATCGATTTTATTTTGCAGATGGTAGGTTTTTATGTGTATATTAATCCACAAGCTGATTTAAGGTTCTATCGTTAACGGTTCAATTTCTACGTCAAAGTGGATGGGGTTAACCGACTAAAAGGGATAAGTGTCCATATCTATTGAACCAAGCAAGATGGAATCGATTTTATTTTTGCAAATGGTAGGTTTTTATGTGTATATTAATCCACAAGCCGATACAAGGTTCTATCGTTAACGGTTCAATTTCTACATCAAAGTAACTGACTAAAGGGGATAAGTGTCCATATCTATTGTGGGTGGGGTTAACCGACTAAAAGGTAAAAGTGTCCATATCTATTGAACCAAGCAAAATAGAATCGATTTGATTTTTGCAGATGGTAGGTTTTTATGTGTATATTAATCCACAAGCTGATACAAGGTTCTACCGTTAACGGTTCAATTTCTACGTTATAGTGGGTGGGGTTAACCGACTAAAAGGGATAAGTGTCCACATCTATTGTGGGTGGGGTTAACCGACTAAAAGGGATAAGTATACATATCTATTGAACCAATCAAGATAGAATCGAATTTATTTTTGCAGGTGATAAGTTTTTATGTGTATATTAATCCACAAGCTGATCCAAGGTTCTATCGTTAACGGTTCAATTTCTACATCAAAGTAACCGACTAAAAGGGATAAGTGTCCATATCTATTGTGGGTGGGGTTAACCGACTAAAAGGGAAAAGTGTCCATATCTATTGAACCAAGCAAAATAGAATCGATTTGATTTTTGCAGATGGTAGGTTTTTATGTGTATATTAATCCACAAGCTGATACAAGGTTCTACCGTTAACGGTTCAATTTCTACGTTATAGTGGGTGGGGTTAACCGACTAAAAAGGATAAGTGTCCACATCTATTGTGGGTGGGGTTAACCGACTAAAAGGGATAAGTATACATATCTATTGAACCAATCAAGATAGAATCGAATTTATTTTTGCAGGTGATAAGTTTTTATGTGTATATTAATCCACAAGCTGATCCAAGGTTCTATCGTTAACGGTTCAATTTCTACATCAAAGTAACCGACTAAAAGGGATAAGTGTCCATATCTATTGTGGGTGGGGTTAACCGACTAAAAGGGAAAAGTGTCCATATCTATTGAACCAAGCAAGATAGAATCGAATTTAGTTTTGCAGATGGTAGGTTTTTATGTGTATATTTGCATTGCGCGGCCTTAATTGGGACTCAAGTCTCCACCTTCCTCCATACAGAAGTAGACTTCTTCTTATTAACTTACCCACTCTGGAAAATCGGAGAATATTACTGGGGGTATTGTTCATCCATAAGCTCATTATTGGAGAAATTGATTCCGCGGACCTCCTCAGCCGCTTGTTTTTTGCGGTTCCCCCTAGAGTATCCAGACACTACGTTCCTTTCTATTTACCCCTTTGTCGACGAAACTTTGCTAAAAATAATCCTCTTCTTATCTGGTGCGCGCACTACAATGACTTGTATAGCTGCATCAGTCTTGAATGTACTTTTGCCACTATACGTAATGCAATACTTGCCTATCTAATTTAAGAGATACAAGCTAATTTAATTTGCCGGCATTTTATTCCTTCGATAAAAAACAGGAACTATCTCGCTTAAGGATGGAGGAACATTTATCAACATGTATCATTAAGAAGGAACAAGACAGTACTGTGTTGATTGGAATCTGGTGCATTCCAACAACGTAAAAAACATGCTTTTTCATGAGTCACTGACCGGAATCGTATGCATTCCGGCAGTATAATCTTATGGGTCAGGCATCGAGCTGATTGGAATCCGGTGCATTCCAACAACACAGGTCATGTTACTTTTTATGCCTTGTGATGGCGTATCCTCATTACACTACTCTTAGCACTGCCGGATTCCCATGACATGCTGATTGGAATCTTGTTGCATTCCAACAGGGAGATTGGAATCCACTGCATTCCGAAATCATGCTGAGCGGAATCTGATGCATTCCGCCAGTATAAGATTTCGGCAAAAGATCTTATTTCTGCTCATATTTCTTATTATTATTATATTCTGAATTTAAATAGTAATGTTCATTAATATTTCTTTGTTTGTAATATAACATTGTTGAAAGCTCGATATATCTTAAATTTTATCTTTTGAGTTGTATATTTATATATCTTTTATATTATGCAGTCGACCATAGTTTGTCGTCGACCTTAAATAATAAATTAATAAATAAATAAATAAATAATCCACAAGCTTATCCAAGGTTCTATCGCTAACGGTTCAATTTCTACGTCATACTGGGTGGGGTTAACCGACTAAAAGGGAAAAGTGTCCATATCTATTGAACCAAGTAAGATAGGTTCGAATTTATTTTTGCAGATGGTAGGTTTTTATACGTATATTAATCCACACGCTTATCCAAGGTTCTATCGCTACCGGTTCAATTTCTACGTCATACTGGGTGGGGTTAACCGACTAAAAGGGAAAAGTGTCCATATCTATTGAACCAAGCAAGATATAATCGATTTTGTTTCTGCAGATGATAGGTTTTTATGTGTATATTAATCCACAAGCTGATCCCAGGTTCTGTCGCTAACGGTTCAATTTCTACGTTATAGTGGGTGGGGTTAACCGACTAAAAGGGATAAGTATACATATCTATTGAACCAAGTAAGATAGAATCGAATTTATTTTTGCAGATGGTAGGTTTTTATGTGTATATTAATCCACAAGCTTATCCAAGGTTCTATCGCTAACGGTTCAATTTCTACGTCATACTGGGTGGCGTTAACCGACTAAAAGGGAAAAGTGTCCATATCTATTGAACCAGGCAAGATATAATCAAATTTATTTTTGCAGATGGTAGGCTTTTATGTGTGTATTAATCTACAAGCTTATCCGAGGTTCTATCGCTAACGGTTCAATTTCTACGTCATACTGGGTGGGGTTAACCGACTAAAAGGGATAAGTGTCCATATCTATTGAACCAAGCAAGATATAATCTATTTAGTTTTTGCAGATGGTAGGTTTTTATGTGTATATTAATCCACAAGCTGATCTAAGCTTCTATCGTTAACGGTTCAATTTCTACGTTATAGTGGGTGGGGTTAACCGACTAAAAGGGAGAAGTATACATATATATTGAACCAAGCAAGATAGAATCGAATTTATTTTTGCAGATGGTAGGTTTTTATGTGTATATTAATCCACAAGCTTATCCAAAGTTCTATCGCTAACGGTTCAATTTCTACGTCACACTGGGTGGGGTTATCCGACTAAAAGGGATAAGTGTCCATATATATTGATCCAAGCAAGATATAATCGATTTTGTTTCTGCAGATGATAGGATTTTATGTGTATATTAATCCACAAGCTTATCCCAGGTTCTGTCGCTAACTGTTCAATTTCTACATTATAGTGGGTGGGGTTAACCGACTAAAAGGGATAAGTATACATATCTATTGAACCAAGCAAGATATAATCGAATTTATTTTTGCAGATGGTAGGTTTTTATGTGTATATTAATCCACAAGCTTATCCAAGGTTCTATCGCTAACGGTTCAATTTCTACGTCATACTGGGTGGGGTTAACCGACTAAAAGGGAAAAGTGTCCATATCTATTGAACCAAGTAAGATAGGTTCGAATTTATTTTTGCAGATGGTAGGTTTTTATACGTATATTAATCCACACGCTTATCCAAGGTTCTATCGCTAACGGTTCAATTTCTACGTCATACTGGGTGGGGTTAACCGACTAAAAGGGAAAAGTGTCCATATCTATTGAACCAAGCAAGATATAATCGATTTTGTTTCTGCAGATGATAGGTTTTTATGTGTATATTAATCCACAAGCTGATCCCAGGTTCTGTCGCTAACGGTTCAATTTCTACGTTATAGTGGGTGGGGTTAACCGACTAAAAGGGAGAAGTATACATATATATTGAACCAAGCAAGATAGAATCGAATTTATTTTTGCAGATGGTAGGTTTTTATGTGTATATTAATCCACAAGCTTATCCAAAGTTCTATCGCTAACGGTTCAATTTCTACGTCACACTGGGTGGGGTTATCCGACTAAAAGGGAAAAGTGTCCATATCTATTGAACCAGGCAAGATATAATCGAATTTATTTTTGCAGATGGTAGGCTTTTATGTGTGTATTAATCTACAAGCTTATCCGAGGTTCTATCGCTAACGGTTCAATTTCTACGTCATACTGGGTGGGGTTAACCGACTAAAAGGGAAAAGTGTCCATATCTATTGAACCAAGTAAGATAGGTTCGAATTTATTTTTGCAGATGGTAGGTTTTTATACGTATATTAATCCACACGCTTATCCAAGGTTCTATCGCTAACGGTTCAATTTCTACGTCATACTGGGTGGGGTTAACCGACTAAAAGGGAAAAGTGTCCATATCTATTGAACCAAGAAAGATAGAATCTATTTTGTTTTTGCAGATGGTAGGTTTTTATGTGTATATTAATGCACCAGCTGATCTAAGCTTCTATCGTTAACGGTTCAATTTCTACGTTATAGTGGGTGGGGTTAACCGACTAAAAGGGAGAAGTATACATATCTATTGAACCAAGCAAGATAGAATCGAATTTATTTTTGCAGATGGTAGGTTTTTATGTGTATATTAATCCACAAGCTTATCCAAGGTTCTATCGCTATCGGTTCAATTTCTACGTCATACTGGGTGGGGTTATCCGACTAAAAGGGATAAGTGTCCATATATATTGATCCAAGCAAGATATAATCGATTTTGTTTCTGCAGATGATAGGATTTTATGTGTATATTAATCCACAAGCTTATCCCAGGTTCTGTCGTTAACGGTTCAATTTCTACATTATAGTGGGTGGGGTTAACCGACTAAAAGGGATAAGTATACATATCTATTGAACCAAGCAAGATATAATCGAATTTATTTTTGCAGATGGTAGGTTTTTATGTGTATATTAATCCACAAGCTTATCCAAGGTTCTATCGCTAACGGTTCAATTTCTACGTCATACTGGGTGGGGTTAACCGACTAAAAGGGAAAAGTGTCCATATCTATTGAACCAAGAAAGATAGAATCTATTTTGTTTTTGCAGATGGTAGGTTTTTATGTGTATATTAATGCACAAGCTGATCTAAGCTTCTATCGTTAACGGTTCAATTTCTACGTTATAGTGGGTGGGGTTAACCGACTAAAAGGGATAAGTATACATATCTATTGAACCAAGCAAGACGGAATCGAATTTATTTTTACAGATGGTAGGTTTTTATGTGTATATTAA
Source organism: Eurosta solidaginis (assembly GCF_040869045.1). Classification (NCBI taxonomy): domain Eukaryota; kingdom Metazoa; phylum Arthropoda; class Insecta; order Diptera; family Tephritidae; genus Eurosta; species Eurosta solidaginis. The sequence continues at coordinate 82,871 of NW_027137185.1, forward strand.
TCAACAAGCTTATCCAAGGTTCTGTCGCTAACGGTTCAATTTCTACGTCATACTGGGTGGGGTTATCCGACTAAAAGGGATAAGTGTCCATATATATTGAACCAAGCAAGATATAATCGATTTTGTTTTTGCAGATGATATGCTTTTATGTGTATATTAATCCACAAGTTGATTCAAGGTTCTATTGCTAAGGGTTCAATTTCTACGTCATGCTGGGTGGGGTTATCCGACTAAAAGGGAAAAGTGTCCATATATATTGAACCAAGCAAGATAGAATCGAATTTATTTTTGCAGATGGTAGGTTTTTATATGTATATTAATCCACAAGCTGATACAAGGTTCTATCGTTAACGGTTCAATTTCTACATCAAAGTAACCGACTAAAGGGGATAAGTGTCCATATCTATTGTGGGTGGGGTTAACCGACTAAAAGGGAAAAGTGTCCATATCTATTGAACCAGCAAAATAGAATCGATTTAATTTTGCAGATGGTAGGTTCTTATGTGTATATTAATGCACAAGCTGATATAAGGTTCTATCGTTAACGGTTCAATTTCTACGTCAAAGTGGATGGGGTTAACCGACTAAAAGGGATAAGTGTCCATATATATTGAACCAAGCAAGATATAATCGATTTTGTTTTTGCAGATGATAGGCTTTTATGTGTATATTAATTCACAAGCTGATCCAAGGTTCTATTGCTAAGGGTTCAATTTCTACGTCATACTGGGTGGGGTTATCCGACTAAAAGGGAAAAGTGTCCATATATATTGAACCAAGCAAGATAGAATCGAATTTATTTTTGCAGATGGTAGGTTTTTATATGTATATTAATCCACAAGCTGATACAAGGTTCTATCGTTAACGGTTCAATTTCTACATCAAAGTAACCGACTAAAGGGGATAAGTCTCCACATCTACTGTGGGTGGGGTTAACCGACTAAAAGGGATAAGTATACATATCTATTGAACCAAGCAATATAGAATCGAATTTATTTTTGCAGATGATAGGTTTTTATGTGTGTATTAATCCACAAGCTGATTTAAGGTTCTATAGCTAACGGTTCAATTTCTACGTTATAGTGGGTGGGGTTAACCGACTAAAAGGGATAAGTATACATATCTATTGTGGGTGGGGTTAACCGACTAAAAGGGATAAGTATACATATCTATTGAACCAAGTAAGATAGAATCGAATTTATTTTTGCAAATGGTAGGTTTTTATGTGTATATTAATCCACAAGCTTATCCAAGGTTCTATCGCTAACGGTTCAATTTCTACGTCATACTGGGTAGGGTTAACCGACTAAAAGGGAAAAGTGTCCATATATATTGAACCAAGCAAGATAGAATTGAATTTATTTTTGCAGATGGTAGGTTTTTATATGTATATTAATCCACAAGCTGATACAAGGTTCTATCGTTAACGGTTCAATTTCTACATCAAAGTAACCGACTAAAGGGGATAAGTGTCCATATCTATTGTGGGTGGGGTTAACCGATTAAAAGGGAAAAGTGTCCATATCTATTGAACCAGCAAAATAGAATCGATTTAATTTTGCAGATGGTAGGTTTTTATGTGTATATTAATCCACAAGCTGATTTAAGGTTCTATCGTTAACGGTTCAATTTCTACGTCAAAGTGGATAGGGTTAACCGACTAAAAGGGATAAGTGTCCATATCTATTGAACCAAGCAAAACGGAATCGATTTTATTTTAGCAGATGGTAGGTTTTTATGTGTATATTAATCCACAAGCTGATACAAGGTTCTATCGCTAACGGTTCAATTTCTACGTCATACTGGGTGGGGTTAACCGACTAAAAGGGAAAAGTGTCCATATCTATTGAACCAAGCAAGATATAATCGATTTTGTTTCTGCAGATGATAGGTTTTTATGTGTATATTAATCCACAAGCTGATCCCAGGTTCTGTCGCTAACGGTTTAATTTCTACGTTATAGTGGGTGGGGTTAACCGACTAAAAGGGATAAGTATACATATCTATTGAACCAAGCAAGATAGAATCGAATTTATTTTTGCAGATGGTAGGTTTTTATGTGTATATTAAGCCACAAGCTTATCCAAGGTTCTATCGCTAACGGTTCAATTTCTACGTCATACTGGGTGGGGTTAACCGACTAAAAGGGAAAAGTGTCCATATCTATTGAACCAAGCAAGATATAATCGAATTTATTTTTGCAGATGGTAGGTTTTTATGTGTATATTAATCCACAAGCTTATCCAAGGTTCTACCGCTAACGGTTCAATTTCTACGTCATACTGGGTGGGGTTAACCGACTAAAAGGGATAAGTGTCCATATCTATTGAACCAAGCAAGATATAATCTATTTTGTTTTTGCAGATGGTAGGTTTTTATGTTTGTATTAATCCACAAGCTGATCTAAGCTTCTATCGTTAACGGTTCAATTTCTACGTTATAGTGGGTGGGGTTAACCGACTAAAAGGGAGAAGTATACATATCTATTGCACCAAGCAAGATAGAATCGAATTTATTTTTGCAGATGGTAGGTTTTTATGTGTATATTAATCCACAAGCTTATCCAATGTTCTATCGCTAACGGTTCAATTTCTACGTCATACTGGGTGGGGTTATCCGACTAAAAGGGATAAGTGTCCATATATATTGATCCAAGCAAGATATAATCGATTTTATTTCTGCAGATGATAGGTTTTTATGTGTATATTAATCCAAAAGCTGATCCCAGGTTCTGTCGCTAACAGTTCAATTTCTACATTATAGTGGGTGGGGTTAACCGACTAAAAGGGATAAGTATACATATCTATTGAACCAAGCAAGATAGAATCGAATTTATTTTTGCAGATGGTAGGTTTTTATGTGTACATTAATCCACAAGCTTATCCAAGGTTCTATCGCTAACGGTTCAATTTCTACGTCATACTGGGTGGGGTTAACCGACTAAAAGGGAAAAGTGTCCATATCTATTGAACCAAGAAAGATAGAATATATTTTGTTTTTGCAGATGGTAGGTTTTTATGTGTATATTAATGCACAAGCTGATCTAAGCTTCTATCGTTAACGGTTCAATTTCTACGTTATAGTGGGTGGGGTTAACCGACTAAAAAGGATAAGTATACATATCTATTGAACCAAGCATGATAGAATCGATTTTGTTTTTGCAGATGATAGGCTTTTATGTGTATATTAATCCACAAGCTGATCCAAGGTTCTATTGCTAAGGGTTCAATTTCTACGTCATACTGGGTGGGGTTAACCGACTAAAAGGGAAAAGTGTCCATATCTATTGAACCAAGCAAGATATAATCGATTTTGTTTCTGCAGATGATAGGTTTTTATGTGTATATTAATCCACAAGCTTATCCAAGGTTCTATCGCTAACGGTTCAATTTCTACGTCATACTGGGTAGGGTTAACCGACTAAAAGGGAAAAGTGTCCACATATATTGAACCAAGCAAGATAGAATCGAATTTATTTTTGCAGATGGTAGGTTTTTATATGTATATTAATCCACAAGCTGATACAAGGTCCTATCGTTAACGTTCCATTTCTACATCAAAGTAACCGACTAAAGGGGATAAGTGTCCATATCTATTGTGGGTGGGGTTAACCGACTAAAAGGGAAAAGTGTCCATATCTATTGAACCAAGCAAAATAGAATCGATTTAATTTTGCAGATGGTAGGTTTTTATGTGTATATTAATCCACAAGCTGATTTAAGGTTCTGTCGTTAACGTTTCAATTTCTACGTCAAAGTGGATGGGGTTAACCGACTAAAAGGGATAAGTGTCCATATCTATTGAACCAAGCAAGATGAAATCGATTTTATTTTTGCAGATGGTAGGTTTTTATGTGTATACTAATCCACAAGCTGATACAAGGTTCTATCGTTAACGGTTCAATTTCTACATCAAAGTAACTGACTAAAGGGGATAAGTGTCCATATCTACTGTGGGTGGGGTTAACCGACTAAAAGGGAAAAGTGTCCATATCTATTGAACCAAGCAAAATAGAATCGATTTTATTTTTGCAGATGGTAGGTTTTTATGTGTATATTAATCCACAAGCTGATACAAGGTTCTACCGTTAACGGTTCAATTTCTACGTCATAGTGGGTGGGGTTAACCGACTAAAAAGGATAAGTGTCCACATCTATTGTGGGTGGGGTTAACCGACTAAAAGGGATAAGTATACATATCTATTGAACCAATCAAGATAGAATCGAATTTATTTTTGAAGATGATAGGTTTTTATGTGTACATTAATCCGCAAGCTGATCCAAAGTTCTATCGTTAACGGTTCAATTTCTACATCAAAGTAACCGACTAAAAGGGATAAGTGTCCATATTTATTGTGGGTGGGGTTAACCGACTAAAAGGGAAAAGTGTCCATATCTATTGAACCAAGCAAGATAGAATTGAATTTATTTTTGCAGATGGTAGGTTTTTATGTGTATATTAATCCACAAGCTTATCCAAGGTTCTATCGCTAACGGTTCAATTTCTACGTCATACTGGGTGGGGTTAACCGACTAAAGGGGAAAAGTGTCCATATCTATTGAACCAAGCAAGATATAATCGATTTTGTTTCTGCAGATGATAGGTTTTTATGTGTATATTAATCCACAAGCTGATTCCAGGTTCTGTCGCTAACGGTTCAATTTCTACGTTATAGTGGGTGAGGTTAACCGACTAAAAGGGATAAGTATACATATCTATTGTGGGTGGGGTTAACCGACTAAAAGGGATAAGTATACATATCTATTGAACCAAGCAAGATAGAATCGAATTTATTTTTGCAGATGGTAGGGTTTTATGTGTATATTAATCCACAAGCTTATCCAAGGTTCTATCGCTAACGGTTCAATTTCTACGTCATACTGGGTGGGGTTAACCGACTAAAGGGGAAAAGTGTCCATATCTATTGAACCAAGCAAGATATAATCGATTTTGTTTCTGCAGATGATAGGTTTTTATGTGTATATTAATCCACAAGCTGATTCCAGGTTCTGTCGCTAACGGTTCAATTTCTACGTTATAGTGGGTTGGGTTAACCGACTAAAAGGGATAAGTATACATATCTATTGAACCAATCAAGATAGAATCGAATTTATTTTTGCAGATGACAGGTTTTTATGTGGGCATTAATCCACAAGCTGATTTAAGGTTCTATCGCTAACGGTTCAATTTCTACGTTATAGTGGGTGGGGTTAACCGACTAAAAGGGATAAGTATACATATCTATTGTGGGTGGGGTTAACCGACTAAAAGGGAAAAGTGTCCATATCTATTGAGCCAAGCAAAATACAATCGATTTAATTTTGCAGATGGTAGGTTTTTATGTGTATATTAATCCACAAGCTGATTTAAGGTTCTATCGTTAACGGTTCAATTTCTACATCAAAGTAACCGACTAAAGGGGATAAGAGTCCATACCTATTGTGGGTGGGGTTAACCGACTAAAAGGGAAAAGTGTCCATATCTATTGAACCAAGCAAAATAGAATCGATTTAATTTTGCAGATGGTAGGTTTTTATGTGTATATTAATCCACAAGCTGATTTAAGGTTCTATCGTTAACGGTTCAATTTCTACGTCAAAGTGGATGGGGTTAACCGACTAAAAGGGATAAGTGTCCATATCTATTGAACCAAGCAAGATGGAATCGATTTTATTTTTGCAGATGGTAGGTTTTTATGTGTATATTAATCCACAAGCTGATACAAGGTTCTATCGTTAACGGTTCAATTTCTACATCAAAGTAACTGACTAAAGGGGATAAGTGTCCATATCTATTGTGGGTGGGGTTAACCGACTAAAAGGGAAAAGTGTCCATATCTATTGAACCAAGCAAAATAGAATCGATTTTATTTTTGCAGATGATAGGTTTTTATGTGTATATTAATCCGCAAGCTGATCCAAGGTTCTATCGTTAACGGTTCAATTTCTACATCAAAGTAACCGACTAAAAGGGATAAGTGTCCATATTTATTGTGGGTGGGGTTAACCGACTAAAAGGGAAAAGTGTCCATATCTATTGAACCAAGCAAGATAGAATCGAATTTATTTTTGCAGATGGTAGGTTTTTATGTGTATATTAATCCACAAGCTTATCCAAGGTTCTATCGCTAACGGTTCAATTTCTACGTCATACTGGGTAGGGTTAACCGACTAAAAGGGAAAAGTGTCCATATCTATTGAACCAAGCAAAATAGAATCGAATTTATTTTTGCAGATGGTAGGTTTTTATATGTATATTAATCCACAAGCTGATACAAGGTTCTATCGTTAACGGTTCAATTTCTACATCAAAGTAACCGACTAAAGGGGATAAGTGTCCATATCTATTGTGGGTGGGGTTAACCGACTAAAAGGGAAAAGTGTCCATATCTACTGAACCAAGCAAAATAAAATCGATTTAATTTTGCAGATGGTAGGTTTTTATGTGTATATTAATCCACAAGCTGATTTAAGGTTCTATCGTTAACGGTTCAATTTCTACGTCAAAGTGGATGGGGTTAACCGACTAAAAGGGATAAGTGTCCATATCTATTGAACCAAGCAAGATGGAATTGATTTTATTTTTGCAGATGGTAGGTTTTTATGTGTATATTAATAGCTTTTTATGTGTATATTAATCCACAAGCTGATCCAATGTTCTATCGTTAACGGTTCAATTTCTACATCAAAGTAACCGACTAAAAGGGATAAGTGTCCATATCTATTGTGGGTAGGGTTAACCGACTAAAAGGGAAAAGTGTCCATATCTATTGAATCAAGCAAGATAGAATCGAATTTATTTTTGCAGATGGTAGGTTTTTATGTGTATATTAATCCACAAGCTTATCCAAGGTTCTATCGCTAACGGTTCAATTTCTACGTCATACTGGGTGGGGTTAACCGACTAAAAGGGAAAAGTGTCCATATCGATTGAACCAAGCAAGATAGAATCGAATTTATTTAGCAGATGGTAGGTTTTTATGTGTATATTAATCCACAAGCTTATCCAAGGTTCTATCGCTAACGGTTCAATTTCTACGTCATACTGGCTGGGGTTAACCGACTAAAAGGGAAAAGTGTCCATATCTATTGAACCAAGCAAGATATAATCGATTTTGTTTCTGCAGATGATAGGTTTTTATGTGTATATTAATCCACAAGCTGATTCCAGGTTCTGTCGCTAACGGTTCAATTTCTACGTTATAGTGGGTGGGGTTAACCGACTAAAAGGGATAAGTATACATATCTATTGAACCAAGCAAGATAGAATCGTATTTATTTTTGCAGATGGTAGGTTTTTATGTGTATATTAATCCACAAGCTTATCCAAGGTTCTATCGATAAGGGTTCAATTTCTACGTCATACTGTGTGGGGTTATCCGACTAAAAAGAATAAGTGTCCACACCTATTGTGGGTGGGGTTAACCGACTAAAAGGGATAAGTATACATATCTATTGAACCAATCAAGATAGAATCGAATTTATTTTTGCAGATGATCGGTTTTTATGTGTATATTAATCCACAAGCTGATCCAAGGTTCTATCGTTAACGGTTCAATTTCTACATCAAAGTAACCGACTAAAAGGGATAAGTGTCCATATCTATTATGGGTGGGTGGGGTTAACCGACTAAAAGGGAAAAGTGTCCATATCTATTGAACCAAGCAAGATAGGATCGAATTTATTTTTGCAGATGGTAGGTTTTTATGTGTATATTAATCCACAAGCCTATCCAGGGTTCTATCGCTAACGGTTCAATTTCTACGTCATACTGGGTGGGGTTAACCGACTAAAAGGGAAAAGTGTCCATATCTATTGAATCAAGCAAGATAGAATCGAATTTATTTTTGCAGATGGTAGGTTTTTATGTGTATATTAATCCACAAGCTTATCCAAGGTTCTATCGTTAACGGTTCAATTTCTACATCAAAGTAACCGACTAAAAGGGATAAGTGTCCATATCTATTGTGGGTGGGGTTAACCGACTAAAAGGGAAAAGTGTCCATATCTATTGAACCAAGCAAGATAGGATCGAATTTATGTTTGCAAATGGTAGGTTTTTATGTGTATATTAATCCACAAGCTTATCCAAGGTTCTATCGCTAACGGTTCAATTTCTACGTCATACTGGGTGGGGTTAACCGACTAAAAGGGAAAAGTGTCCATATCGATTGAACCAAGCAAGATAGAATCGAATTTATTTTTGCAGATGGTAGGTTTTTATGTGTATATTAATCCACAAGCTTATCCAAGGTTCTATCGTTAACGGTTCAATTTCTACGTCATACTGGGTGGGGTTAACCGACTAAAAGGGAAAAGTGTCCATATCTATTGAACCAAGCAAGATATAATCGATTTTGTTTCCGCAGAAGATAGGTTTTTATGTTTATATTAATCCACAAGCTGATCCCAGGTTCTGTCGCTAACGGTTCAATTTCTACGTTAAAGTGGATGGGGTTAACCGACTAAAAGGGAAAAGTGTCCATATATATTGAACCAAGCAAGATAGAATCGAATTTATTTTTGCAGATGGTAGGTTTTTATGTGTATATTAATCCACAAGCTTATCCAAGGTTCTATCGCTAACGGTTCAATTTCTACGTCATACTGGGTGGGGTTAACCGACTAAAAGGGAAAAGTGTCCATATCTATTGAACCAAGCAAGATAGGTTCGAATTTATTTTTGCAGATGGTAGGTTTTTATACGTATATTAATCCACACGCTTATCCAAGGTTCTATCGCTAACCGTTCAATTTCTACGTAATACCGGGTGGGGTTAACCGACTAAAAGTGAAAAGTGTCCATATCTATTGAACCAAGCAAGATATAATCGATTTTGTTTCTGCAGATGATAGGTTTTTATGTGTATATTAATCCACAAGCTGATCCAAGGTTCTATCGCTAAGGGTTCAATTTCTATGTCATACTGGGTGGGGTTATCCGACTAAAAGGGATAAGTCTCCACATCTATTGTGGGTGGGGTTAACCGACTAAAAGGGAAAAGTGTCCATATCTATTGAACCAAGCAAGATAGAATCGAATTATTTTTGCAGATGGTAGGTTTTTATATGTATATTAATCCACAAGCTTATCCAAGGTTCTATCGCTAACGGTTCAATTTCTACGTCATACTGGGTGGGGTTAACCGACTAAAAGGGATAAGTATACATATCTATTGAACCAAGCAAGATAGAATCGAATTTATTTTTGCAGATGGTAGGTTTTTATGTGTATATTAATCCACAAGCTTATCCAAGGTTATAGAGCTAACGGTTCAATTTCTACGTCATACTGGGTGGGGTTAACCGACTAAAAGGGAAAAGTGTCCATATCTATTGAACCAAGCAAGATAGAATCTATTTTGTTTTTGCAGATGGTAGGTTTTTATGTGTATATTAATCCACAAGCTGATCTAAGCTTCTATCGTTAACGGTTCAATTTCTACGTTATAGTGGGTGGGGTTAACCGACTAAAAGGGATAAGTATACATATCTATTGAACCAAGCAGATAGAATCGAATTTATTTTTGCAGATGGTAGGTTTTTATGTGTATATTAATCAACAAGCTTATCCAAGGTTCTATCGCTAACGGTTCAATTTCTACGTCATACTGGGTGGGGTTATCCGACTAAAAGGGATAAGTGTCCATATATATTGAACCAAGCAAGATATAATCGATTTTGTTTTTGCAGGTGATAGGCTTTTATGTGTATATTAATCCACAAGCTGATCCAAGGTTCTATCGCTAAGGGTTCAATTTCTATGTCATACTGGGTGGGGTTATCCGACTAAAAGGGATAAGTCTCCACATCTATTGTGGGTGGTGGGGTTAACCGACTAAAAGGGATAAGTATACATATCTATTGAACCAAGCAATATAGAATCGAATTTATTTTTGCAGATGATAGGTTTTTATGTGTGTATTAATCCACAAACTGATTTAAGGTTCTATCGCTAACGGTTCAATTTCTACGTTATAGTGGGTGAGGTTAACCGACTAAAAGGGATAAGTATACATATCTATTGTGGGTGGGGTTAACCGACTAAAAGGGATAAGTATACATATCTATTGAACCAAACAAGATAGAATCGAATTTATTTTTGCAGATGGTAGGTTTTTATGTGTATGTTAATCCACAAGCTTATCCAAGGTTCTATGGCTAACGGTTCAATTTCTACGTCATACTGGGTAGGGTTAACCGACTAAAAGGGAAAAGTGTCCATATCTATTGAACCAAGCAAGATAGAATCGAATTTATTTTTGCAGATGGTAGGTTTTTATATGTATATTAATCCGCAAGCTGATACAAGGTTCTATCGTTAACGGTTCAATTTCTACATCAAAGTAACCGACTAAAGGGTATAAGTGTCCATATCTATTGTGGGTGGGGTTAACCGACTAAAAGGGAAAAGTGTCCATATCTATTGAACCAAGCAAAATAGAATCGATTTAATTTTGCAGATGGTAGGCTTTTATGTGTATATTAATCCACAAGCTGATTTAAGGTTCTATCGTTAACGGTTCAATTTCTAAGTCAAAGTGGATGGGGTTAACCGACTAAAAGGGATAAGTGTCCATATCTATTGAACCAAGCAAGATGGAATCGATTTTATTTTTGCAGATGGTAGGTTTTTATGTGTATATTAATCCACAAGCTGATACAAGGTTCTATCGTTAACGGTTCAATTTCTACATCAAAGTAACTGACTAAAGGGGATAAGCGTCCATATCTATTGTGGGTGGGATTAACCGACTAAAAGGGAAAAGTGTCCATATCTATTGAACCAATCAAAATAGAATCGATTTTATTTTTGCAGATGGTAGGTTTTTATGTGTATATTAATCCACAAGCTGATACAAGGTTCTACCGTTAACGGTTCAATTTCTACGTCATAGTGGGTGGGGTTAACCGAATAAAAAGGATAAGTGTCCACATCTATTGTGGGTGGGGTTAACCGACTAAAAGGGATAAGTATACATATCTATTGAACCAATCAAGATAGAATCGAATTTATTTTTGCAGATGATAGGTTTTTATGTGTATATTAATCCACAAGCTGGTCCAAGGTTCTATCGTTAACGGTTCAATTTCTACATCAAAGTAACCGACTAAAAGGGATAAGTGTCCATATCTATTGTGGGTGGGGTTAACCGACTAAAAGGGAAAAGTGTCCATATCTATTGAACCAAGCAAGATAGAATCGAATTGATTTTTTCAGATGGTAGGTTTTTATGTATATATTAATCCACAAGTTTATCCAAGGTTCTATCGCTAACGGTTCAATTTCTACGTCATACTGGGTGGGGTTAACCGACTAAAAGGGAAAAGTGTCCATATCTATTGAACCAAGCAAGATATAATCGATTTTGTTTCTGCAGATGACAGGTTTTTATGTGTATATTAATCCACAAGCTGATTCCAGGTTCTGTCGCTAACGGTTCAATTTCTACGTTATAGTGGGTGGGGTTAACCGACTAAATGGGATAAGTATACATATCTATTGAAACAAGCAAGATAGAATCGTATTTATTTTTGCAGATGGTAGGTTTTTATGTGTGTATTAATCCACAAGCTTATCCAAGGTTCTATCGCTAAGGGTTCAATTTCTACGTCATACTGGGTGGGGTTATCCGACTAAAAGGGATAAGTCTCCACATCTATTGTGGGTGGGGTTAACCGACTAAAAGGGATAAGTATACATATCTATTGAACCAAGCAATATAGAATCGAATTTATTTTTGCAGATGATAGGCTTTTATGTGTATATTAATCCACAAGCTGATTTAAGGTTCTATCGCTAACGGTTCAATTTCTACGTTATAGTGGGTGGGGTTAACCGACTAAAAGGGATAAGTGTCCATATCTGTTGAACCAAGCAAGATAGAGTCGATTTTGATTTTGCAGATGGTAGGTTTTTATGTGTATATTAATCCACAAGCCGATACAAGGTTCTTTCGTTAACGGTTCAATTTCTACGTCAAAGTGGATGGGGTTAACCGACTAAAGGGGATAAGTCTCCATATCTATTGAACCAAGCAAGATAGAATCCATTTTGATTTTGCAGATGGTAGGTTTTTATGTGTATATTAATCCACAAGCTGATACAAGGTTCTTTCGTTAACGGTTCAATTTCTACGTCAAAGTGGATGGGGTTAACCGACTAAAGGGGATAAGTGTCCATATCTATTGAACCAAGCAATATAGAATCGAATTTATTTTTGCAGATGATAGGTTTTTATGTGTGTATTAATCCACAAACTGATTTAAGGTTCTATCGCTAATGGTTCAATTTCTACGTTATAGTGGGTGAGGTTAACCGACTAAAAGGGATAAGTATACATATCTATTGTGGGTGGGGTTAACCGACTAAAAGGGATAAGTATACATATCTATTGAACCAAGCAAGATAGAATCGAATTTATTTTTGCAGATGGTAGGTTTTTATGTGTATATTAATCCACAAGCTTATCCAAGGTTCTATCGCTAACGGTTCAATTTCTACGTCATACTGGGTAGGGTTAACCGACTAAAAGGGAAAAGTGTCCATATCTATTGAACCAAGCAAGATAGAATCGAATTTATTTTTGCAGATGGTAGGTTTTTATATGTATATTAATCCGCAAGCTGATACAAGGTTCTATCGTTAACGGTTCAATTTCTACATCAAAGTAACCGACTAAAGGGGATAAGTGTCCATATCTATTGTGGGTGGGGCTAACCGACTAAAAGGGAAAAGTGTCCATATCTATTGAACCAAGCAAAATAGAATTGATTAAAGTTTGCAGATGGTAGGTTTTTATGTGTATATTAATCCACAAGTTGATTTAAGGTTCTATCGTTAACGGTTCAATTTCTACGTCAAAGTGGATGGGGTTAACCGACTAAAAGGGATAAGTGTCCATATCTATTGAACCAAGCAAGATGGAATCGATTTTATTTTTGAAGATGGTAGGTTTTATGTGTATATTAATCCACAAGCTGATACAAGGTTCTACCGTTAACGGTTCAATTTCTACGTCATAGTGGGTGGGGTTAACCGACTAAAAAGAATAAGTGTCCACATCTATTGTGGGTGGGGTTAACCGACTAAAAGGGATAAGTATACATATCTATTGAACCAATCAAGATAGAATCGAATTTATTTTTGCAGATGATAGGTTTTTATGTGTATATTAATCCACAAGCTGATTTAAGGTTCTATCGCTAACGGTTCATTTCTACGTCATACTGGGTGGGGTTAACCAACTAAAAGGGAAAAGTGTTCATATCTATTGAACCAAGCAAAATAGAATCGATTTTATTTTTGCAGATGGTAGGTTTTTATGTGTATATTAATCCACAAGCTGATACAAGGTTCTACCGTTAACGGTTCAATTTCTACGTCATAGTGGGTGGGGTTAACCGACTAAAAAGGATAAGTGTCCACATCTATTGTGGGTGGGGTTAACCGACTAAAAGGGATAAGTATACATATCTATTGAACCAATCAAGATAGAATCGAATTAATTTTTGCAGATGATAGGTTTTTATGTGTATATTAATCCACAAGCTGATCCAAGGTTCTATCGTTACGGTTCAATTTCTACGTCATACTGGGTGGGGTTAACCAACTAAAAGGGAAAAGTGTCCATATCTATTGAACCAAGCAAAATAGAATCGATTTTATTTTTGCAGATGGTAGGCTTTTATGTGTATATTAATCCACAAGCTGATACAAGGTTCTACCGTTAACGGTACAATTTCTACGTCATAGTGGGTGGGGTTAACCGACTAAAAAGGATAAGTGTCCACATCTATTGTGGGTGGGGTTAACCGACTAAAAGGGATAAGTATACATATCTATTGAACCAATCAAGATAGAATCGAATTTATTTTTGAAGATGATAGGTTTTTATGTGTATATTAATCCACAAGCTGATCCAAGGTTCTATCGTTACGGTTCAATTTCTACGTCATACCAGGTGGGGTTAACCGACTAAAAGGGAAAAGTGTCAATATCTATTGAGCCAAGTAAGATAGAATCGAATTTATTTTTGCAGATTGTAGGTTTTTATGTGTATATTAAGCCACAAGCTTACCCAAGGTTCTATCGCTAACGGTTCTATTTCTACGTCATACTGGGTGGGGTTAACCGACTAAAAGGGAAAAGTGTCCATATCTATTGAACCAAGCAAGATAGGATCGAATCTATTTTTGCAGATGGTAGGTTTTTATACGTATATTAATCCACAAGCTTATCCAAGGTTCTATCGCTAACGGTTCAATTTCTACGTCATACTGGGTGGGGTTAACCGACTAAAAGGGAAAAGTGTCCATATCTATTGAACCAAGCAAGATATAATCGATTTTGTTTCTGCAGATGATAGGTTTTTATGTGTATATTAATCCACAAGCTGATCCCAGGTTCTGTCGCTAACGGTTCAATTTCTACGTTATAGTGGGTGGGGTTAAACGACTAAAAGGGAAAAGTGTCCATATCTATTGGACCAAGCAAGATAGAATCGAATTTATTTTTGCAGATGGTAGGTTTTTATGTGTATATTAATCCATAATCTTATCCAAGGTTCTATCGCTAACGGTTCAATTTCTACGTCATACTGGGTGGGGTTAACCGACTAAAAGGGAAAAGTGTCCATATCGATTGAACCAAGCAAGATAGAATCGACTAAAAGGGAAAAGTGTCCATATCTATTGAACCAGGCAAGATATAATCGATTTTGTTTCTGCAGATGATAGGTTTTTAGGTGTATATTAGTCCACAAGCTGATTCCAGTTTCTGTCGCTAACGGTTCAATTTCTACATTATAGTGGGTGGGGTTAACCGACTAAAAGGGATAAGTATACATATCTATTGAACCAAGCAAGATAGAATCGAATTTATTTTTGCAGATGGTAGGTTTTTATGTGTATATTAATCCACAAGCTGATACAAGGTTCTACCGTTAACGGTTCAATTTCTACGTCATAGTGGGTGGGGTTAACCGACTAAAAAGGATAAGTGTCCACATCTATTGTGGGTGGGGTTAACCGACTAAAAGGGATAAGTACACATATCTATTGAACCAATCAAGATAGAATCGAATTTATTTTTGCAGATGATAGGTTTTTATGTGTATATTAATCCACAAGCTGATCCAAGGTTCTATCGTTACGGTTCAATTTCTACGTCATACTGGGTGGGGTTAACCGACTAAAAGGGAAAAGTGTCCATATCTATTGAACCAAGCAAAATAGAATCGAATTTATTTTTGCAGATGGTAGGTTTTTATGTGTATATTAATCCATAATCTTATCCAAGGTTCTATCGCTAACGGTTCAATTTCTACGTCATACTGGGTGGGGTTAACCGACTAAAAGGGAAAAGTGTCCATATCGATTGAACCAAGCAAGATAGAATCGACTAAAAGGGAAAAGTGTCCATATCTATTGAACCAGGCAAGATATAATCGATTTTGTTTCTGCAGATGATAGGTTTTTAGGTGTATATTAGTCCACAAGCTGATTCCAGTTTCTGTCGCTAACGGTTCAATTTCTACATTATAGTGGGTGGGGTTAACCGACTAAAAGGGATAAGTATACATATCTATTGAACCAAGCAAGATAGAATCGAATTTATTTTTGCAGATGGTAGGTTTTTATGTGTATATTAATCCACAAGCTTATCCAAGGTTCTATCGCTAAGGGTTCAATTTCTACGTCATACTGGGTGTGGTTATCCGACTAAAAGGGATAAGTCTCCACATTTATTGTGGGTGGGGTTAGCCGACTAAAAGGGATAAGTATACATATCTATTGAACCAAGCAATATAGAATCGAATTTATTTTTGCAGATGATAGGTTTTTATGTGTATATTAATCCACAATCTGATTTAAGGTTCTATCGCTAACGGTTCAATTTCTACGTTATAGTGTAAAGTGTCTATATCTATTGAACCAAGCAAGATGGAATCGATTTTATTTTTGAAGATGGTAGGTTTTATGTGTATATTAATCCACAAGCTGATACAAGGTTCTACCGTTAACGGTTCAATTTCTACGTCATAGTGGGTGGGGTTAACCGACTAAAAAGAATAAGTGTCCACATCTATTGTGGGTGGGGTTAACCGACTAAAAGGGATAAGTATACATATCTATTGAACCAATCAAGATAGAATCGAATTTATTTTTGCAGATGATAGGTTTTTATGTGTATATTAATCCACAAGCTGATCCAAGGTTCTATCGTTACGGTTCAATTTCTACGTCATACTGGGTGGGGTTAACCAACTAAAAGGGAAAAGTGTTCATATCTATTGAACCAAGCAAAATAGAATCGATTTTATTTTTGCAGATGGTAGGTTTTTATGTGTACATTAATCCACAAGCTGATACAAGGTTCTACCGTTAACGGTTCAATTTCTACGTCATAGTGGGTGGGGTTAACCGACTAAAAAGGATAAGTGTCCACATCTATTGTGGGTGGGGTTAACCGACTAAAAGGGATAAGTACACATATCTATTGAACCAATCAAGATAGAATCGAATTTATTTTTGCAGATGATAGGTTTTTATGTGTATATTAATCCACAAGCTGATCCAAGGTTCTATCGTTACGGTTCAATTTCTACGTCATACTGGGTGGGGTTAACCGACTAAAAGGGAAAAGTGTCCATATCTATTGAACCAAGCAACATAGAATCGAATTTATTTTTTCAGATGGTAGGTTTTTATGTGTATATTTATCCACAAGCTTATCCAAGGTTCTATCGCTAACGGTTCAATTTCTACGTCATACTGGGTGGGGTTAACCGACTAAAATGGAAAAGTGTCCATATCTATTGAACCAAGCAAGATAGGATCGAATTTATTTGTGCAGATGGTAGGTTTTTATACGTATATTAATCCACAAGCTTATCCAAGGTTCTATCGCTAACGGTTCAATTTCTACGTCATACTGGGTGGGGTTAACCGACTAAAAGGGAAAAGTGTCCATATCTATTGAACCAAGCAAGATATAATCGATTTTGTTTCTGCAGATGATAGGTTTTTATGTGTATATTAATCCGCAAGCTGATCCCAGGTTCTATCGCTAACGGTTCAATTTCTACGTTATAGTGGGTGGGGTTAACCGACTAAAAGGGAAAAGTGTCCATATCTATTGAACCAAGCAAGATAGAATCGAATTTATTTTTGCAGATGGTAGGTTTTTATGTGTATATTAATCCACAATCTTATCCAAGGTTCTATCGCTAACGGTTCAATTTCTACGTCATACTGGGTGGGGTTAACCGACTAAAAGAGAAAAGTGTCCATATCGATTGAACCAAGCAAGATAGAATCGACTAAAAGGGAAAAGTGTCCATATCTATTGAACCAAACAAGATAGAATCGAATTTATTTTTGCAGATGGTAGGTTTTTATGTTTATATTAATCCACAAGCTTATCCAAGGTTCTATCGCTAACGGTTCAATTTCTACGTCATACTGGGTGGGGTTAACCGTCTAAAAGGGAAAAGTGTCCATATCTATTGAACCAAGCAAGATAGAATCGAATTTATTTTTGCAGATGGTAGGTTTTTATGTGTATATTAATCCACAAGCTTATCCAAGGTTCTATCGCTAACGGTTCAATTTCTACGTCATACTGGGTGGGGTTAACCGACTAAAAGGGATAAGTGTCCATATCTATTGAACCAAGCAAGATATAATCTATTTTGTTTTTGGAGATGGTAGGTTTTTATGTGTATATTAATCCACAAGCTGATCTAAGCTTCTATCGTTAACGGTTTAATTTCTACATCAAAGTAACTGACTAAAGGGGATAAGTGTCCATACCTATTGTGGGTGGGGTTAACCGACTAAAAGGGAAAAGTGTCCATATCTATTGAACCAAGCAAAATAGAATCGATTTTATTCTTGCAGATGGTAGGCTTTTATGTGTATATTAATCCACAAGCTGATACAAGGTTCTACCGTTAACGGTACAATTTCTACGTCATAGTGGGTGGGGTTAACCGACTAAAAAGGATAAGTGTCCACATCTATTGTGGGTGGGGTTAACCGACTAAAAGGGATAAGTATACATATCTATTGAACCAATCAAGATAGAATCGAATTTATTTTTGCAGATGATAGGTTTTTATGTGTATATTAATCCACAAGCTGATCCAAGGTTCTATCGTTACGGTTCAATTTCTACGTCATACTGGGTGGGGTTAACCGACTAAAAGGGAAAAGTGTCAATATCTATTGAGCCAAGTAAGATAGAATCGAATTTATTTTTGCAGATTGTAGGTTTTTATGTGTATATTAATCCACAATCTTATCCAAGGTTCTATCGCTAACGGTTCAATTTCTACGTCATACTGGGTGGGGTTAACCGACTAAAAGAGAAAAGTGTCCATATCGATTGAACCAAGCAAGATAGAATCGACTAAAAGGGAAAAGTGTCCATATCTATTGAACCAAACAAGATAGAATCGAATTTATTTTTGCAGATGGTATGTTTTTATGTTTATATTAATCCACAAGCTTATCCAAGGTTCTATCGCTAACGGTTCAATTTCTACGTCATACTGGGTGGGGTTAACCGTCTAAAAGGGAAAAGTGTCCATATCTATTGAACCAAGCAAGATAGAATCGAATTTATTTTTGCAGATGGTAGGTTTTTATGTGTATATTAATCCACAAGCTTATCCAAGGTTCTATCGCTAACGGTTCAATTTCTACGTCATACTGGGTGGGGTTAACCGACTAAAAGGGATAAGTGTCCATATCTATTGAACCAAGCAAGATATAATCTATTTTGTTTTTGGAGATGGTAGGTTTTTATGTATATATTAATCCACAAGCTGATCTAAGCTTCTATCGTTAACGGTTTAATTTCTACATCAAAGTAACTGACTAAAGGGGATAAGTGTCCATACCTATTGTGGGTGGCGTTAACCGACTAAAAGGGAAAAGTGTCCATATCTATTGAACCAAGCAAAATAGAATCGATTTTATTTTTGCAGATGGTAGGCTTTTATGTGTATATTAATCCACAAGCTGATACAAGGTTCTACCGTTAACGGTACAATTTCTACGTCATAGTGGGTGGGGTTAACCGACTAAAAAGGATAAGTGTCCACATCTATTGTGGGTGGGGTTAACCGACTAAAAGGGATAAGTATACATATCTATTGAACCAATCAAGATAGAATCGAATTTATTTTTGCAGATGATAGGTTTTTATGTGTATATTAATCCACAAGCTGATCCAAGGTTCTATCGTTTCGGTTCAATTTCTACGTCATACTGGGTGGGGTTAACCGACTAAAAGGGAAAAGTGTCAATATCTATTGAGCCAAGTAAGATAGAATCGAATTTATTTTTGCAGATTGTAGGTTTTTATGTGTATATTAAGCCACAAGCTTACCCAAGGTTCTATCGCTAACGGTTCAATTTCTACGTCATACTGAGTGGGGTTAACCGACTAAAAGGGAAAAGTGTCCATATCTATTGAACCAAGCAAGATAGGATCGAATCTGTTTTTGCAGATGGTAGGTTTTTATACGTATATTAATCCACAAGCTTATCCAAGGTTCTATCGCTAACGGTTCAATTTCTACGTCATACTGGGTGGGGTTAACCGACTAAAAGGGAAAAGTGTCCATATCTATTGAACCAAGCAAGATATAATCGATTTTGTTTCTGCAGATGATAGGTTTTTATGTGTATATTAATCCACAAGCTTATCCAAGGTTCTATCGCTAAGGGTTCAATTTCTACGTCATACTGGGTGGGGTTATCCGACTAAAAGGGATAAGTCTCCACATTTATTGTGGGTGGGGTTAACCGACTAAAAGGGATAAGTATACATATCTATTGAACCAAGCAATATAGAATCGAATTTATTTTTGCAGATGATAGGTTTTTATGTGTATATTAATCCACAATCTGATTTAAGGTTCTATCGCTAACGGTTCAATTTCTACGTTATAGTGTAAAGTGTCTATATCTATTGAACCAAGCAAAATATAATCGATTTTATTTTTGCAGATGGTAGGTTTTTATGTGTATATTAATCCACAAGCTGTTACAAGGTTCTACCGTTAACGGTTCAATTTCTACGTCATAGTGGGTGGGGTTAACCGGCTAAAAAGGATAAGTGTCCACATCTATTGTGGGTGGGGTTAACCGACTAAAAGGGATAAGTATACATATCTATTGAACCAAGCAAGATAGAATCGAATTTATTTTTGCAGATGGTAGGTTTTTATGTGTTTATTAATCCACAAGCTTGCCCAAGGTTCTTTCGCTAACGGTTCAATTTCTACGTCATACTGGGTGGGGTTAACCGTCCAAAAGGGAAAAGTGTCCATATCTATTGAACCAAACAAGATAGAATCGAATTTATTTTTGCAGATGGTAGGTTTTTATGTGTATATTAATCCACAAGCTTATCCAAGGTTCTATCGCTAACGGTTCAATTTCTACGTCATACTGGGTGGGGTTAGCCGACTAAAAGGGATAAGTGTCCATATCTATTGAACCAAGCAAGATATAATCTATTTTGTTTTTGGAGATGGTAGGCTTTTATGTGTATATTAATCCACAAGCTGATCTAAGCTTCTATCGTTAACGGTTCAATTTCTACGTTATAGTGGGTGGGGTTAACCGACTAAAAGGGA
Organism: Eurosta solidaginis; assembly: GCF_040869045.1. Lineage (NCBI taxonomy): Eukaryota > Metazoa > Arthropoda > Insecta > Diptera > Tephritidae > Eurosta > Eurosta solidaginis. The sequence goes on from NW_027137185.1 coordinate 103,524, forward strand.
GAAGTATACATATCTATTGAACCATGCAAGATAGAATCGAATTTATTTTTGCAGATGGTAGGCTTTTATGTGCATATTAATCCACAAGCTCATCCAAGGTTCTATCGCTAACGGTTCAATTTCTACGTCATACTGGGTGGGGTTATCCGACTAAAAGGGATAAGTGTCCATATATATTGAACCAAGCAAGATATAATCGATTTTGTTTCTGCAGATGATAGGTTTTTATGTGTATATTAATCCACAAGCTGATCCCAGGTTCTGTCGCTAACGGTTCAATTTCTACATTATAGTGGGTGGGGTTAACCGACTAAAAGGGATAAGTATACATATCCTTTGAGCCAAGCAAGATAGAATCGAATTTATTTTTGCAGATGGTAGTGTTTTACGTGTATATTAATCCACAAGCTTATCCAAGGTTCTATCGCTAACGGTTCAATTTCTACGTCATACTGGGTGGGGTTAACCGACTAAAAGGGAAAAGTGTCCATATCTATTGAACCGAGCAAGATAGAATCTATTTTGTTTTTGCAGATGGTAGGTTTTTATGTGTATATTAATTCACAAGCTAATCTAAGCTTCTATCGTTAACGGTTCAATTTCTACGTTATAGTGGGTGGGGTTAACCAACTAAAAGGGATAAGTATACATATCTATTGAACCAAGCAAGATAGAATCGAATTTATTTTTGCAGATGGTAGGTTTTTATGTGTACATTAATCCACAAGCTTATCCAAGGTTCTATCGCTAACGGTTCAATTTCTACATCATACTAAAAGGGATAAGTGTCCATATATATTGAACCAAGCAAGATATAATCGATTTTGTTTCTGCAGATGATGGGTTTTTATGTGTATATTAATCCACAAGCTGACCCCAGGTTCTGCCGCTAACGGTTCAATTTCTACGTGTAGATGTGTATATTAATCCACAAGCTCATCTAAGCTTCTATCGTTAACGGTTCAATTTCTACATCAAAGTAACTGACTAAAGGGGATAAGTGTCCATATCTATTGTGGGTGGGGTTAACCGACTAAAAGGGAAAAGTGTCCATATCTATTGAACCAAGCAAGATAGAATCGAATTTATTTTTGCAGATGGTAGGTTTTTATGTGTATATTAATCCACAAGCTTATCCAAGGTTCTATCGCTAACGGTTCAATTTCTACGTCATACTGGGTGGGGTTAACCGTCTAAAAGGGAAAAGTGTCCATATCTATTGAACCAAACAAGATAGAATCGAATTTATTTTTGCAGATGGTAGGTTTTTATGTGTATATTAATCCACAAGCTTATCCAAGGTTCTATCGCTAACGGTTCAATTTCTACGTCATACTGGGTGGGGTTAACCGACTAAAAGGGAATAGTGTGCATATCTATTGAACCAAGCAATGTTGTGTATATTAATCCACAAGCTGATCCCAGGTTCTGTCGCTAACGGTTCAATTTCTACGTTATAGTGGGTGGGGTTAACCGACTAAAAGGGAAAAGTGTCCATATCTATTGAACCAAACAAGATAGAATCGAATTTATTTTTGCAGATGGTAGGTTTTTATGTGTATATTAATTCACAAGCTTATCCAAGGTTCTATCGCTAACGGTTCAATTTCTACGTCATACTGGGTGGGGTTAACCGACTAAAAGGGATAAGTGACCATATCTATTGAACAAAGCAAGATATAATCTATTTTGTTTTTGGAGATGGTAGGTTTTTATGTGTATATTAATCCACAAGCTTATCTAAGCTTCTATCGTTAACGGTTCAATTTCTACATCAAAGTAACTGACTAAAGGGGATAAGTGTCCATATCTATTGTGGGTGGGGTTAACCGACTAAAAGGGAAAAGTGTCCATATCTATTGAACCAAGCAAAATAGAATCGATTTTATTTTTGCAGATGGTAGGTTTTTATGTGTATATTAATCCATAATCTTATCCAAGGTTCTATCGCTAACGGTTCAATTTCTACGTCATACTGGGTGGGGTTAACCGACTAAAAGGGAAAAGTGTCCATATCGATTGAACCAAGCAAGATAGAATCGACTAAAAGGGAAAAGTGTCCATATCTATTGAACCAGGCAAGATATAATCGATTTTGTTTCTGCAGATGATAGGTTTTTAGGTGTATATTAGTCCACAAGCTGATTCCAGGTTCTGTCGCTAACGGTTCAATTTCTACATTATAGTGGGTGGGGTTAACCGACTAAAAGGGATAAGTATACATATCTATTGAACCAAGCAAGATAGAATCGAATTTATTTTTGCAGATGGTAGGTTTTTATGTGTATATTAATCCACAAGCTTATCCAAGGTTCTATCGCTAAGGGTTCAATTTCTACGTCATACTGGGTGGGGTTATCCGACTAAAAGGGATAAGTCTCCACATCTATTGTGGGTGGGGTTAACCGACTAAAAGGGATAAGTATACATATCTATTGAACCAAGCAATATAGAATCGAATTTATTTTTGCAGATGATAGGTTTTTATGTGTATATTAATCCACAATCTGATTTAAGGTTCTATCCTTAACGGTTCAATTTCTACGTTATAGTGTAAAGTGTCTATATCTATTGAACCAAGCAAAATATAATCGATTTTATTTTTGCAGATGGTAGGTTTTTATGTGTATATTAATCCACAAGCTGATACAAGGTTCTACCGTTAACGGTTCAATTTCTACGTCATAGTGGGTGGGGTTAACCGACTAAAAAGGATAAGTGTCCACATCTATTGTGGGTGGGGTTAACCGACTAAAAGGGATAAGTATACATATCTATTGAACCAAGCAAGATAGAATCGAATTTATTTTTGCAGATGGTAGGTTTTTATGTGTATATTAATCCACAAGCTGATCTAAGCTTCTATCGTTAACGGTTCAATTTCTACGTTATAGTGTAAAGTGTCTATATCTATTGAACCAAGCAAAATATAATCGATTTTATTTTTGCAGATGGTAGGTTTTTATGTGTATATTAATCCACAAGCTTATCCAAGGTTCTATCGCTAACGGTTCAATTTCTACGTCATACTGGGTGGGGTTAGCCGACTAAAAGGGATAAGTGTCTATATCTATTGAACCAAGCAAGATATAATCTATTTTGTTTTCGGAGATGGTAGGTTTTTATGTGTATATTAATCCACAAGCTGATCTAAGCTTCTATCGTTAACGGTTCAATTTCTACGTTATAGTGGGTGGGGTTAACCGACTAAAAGGGAGAAGTATACATATCTATTGAACCATGCAAGATAGAATCGAATTTATTTTTGCAGATGGTAGGTTTTTATGTGCATATTAATCCACAAGCTCATCCAAGGTTCTATCGCTAACGGTTCAATTTCTACGTCATACTGGGTGGGGTTATCCGACTAAAAGGGATAAGTGTCCATATATATTGAACTAAGCAAGATATAATCGATTTTGTTTCTGCAGATGATAGGTTTTTATGTGTATATTAATCCACAAGCTGATCCCAGGTTCTGTCGCTAACGGTTCAATTTCTACATTATAGTGGGTGGGGTTAACCGACTAAAAGGGATAAGTATACATATCCTTTGAACGAAGCAAGATAGAATCGAATTTATTTTTGCAGATGGTAGTGTTTTATGTGTATATTAATCCACAAGCTTATCCAAGGTTCTATCGCTAACGGTTCAATTTCTACGTCATACTGGGTGGGGTTAACCGACTAAAAGGGAAAAGTGTCCATATCTATTGAACCGAGCAAGATAGAATCTATTTTGTTTTTGCAGATGGTAGGTTTTTATGTGTATATTAATTCACAAGCTGATCTAAGCTTCTATCGTTAACGGTTCAATTTCTACGTTATAGTGGGTGGGGTTAACCGACTAAAAGGGATAAGTATACATATCTATTGAACCAAGCAAGATAGAATCGAATTTATTTTTGCAGATGGTAGGTTTTTATGTGTACATTAATCCACAAGCTTATCCAAGGTTCTATCGCTAACGGGTCAATTTCTACATAATACTGGGTGGGGTTATCCGACTAAAAGGGATAAGTGTCCATATATATTGAACCAAGCAAGATATAATCGATTTTGTTTCTGCAGATGATAGGTTTTTATGTGTATATTAATCCACAAGCTGACCCCAGGTTCTGCCGCTAACGGTTCAATTTCTACGTCATAGTGGGTGGGGTTAACCGACTAAAAAGGATAAGTGTCCACATCTATTGTGGGTGGGGTTAACCGACTAAAAGGGATAAGTATACATATCTATTGAACCAATCAAGATAGAATCGAATTTATTTTTGCAGATGATAGGTTTTTATGTGTATATTAATCCACAAGCTGATCCAAGGTTCTATAGTTAACGGTTCACTTTCTACATCAAAGTAACCGACTAAAAGGGATAAGTGTCCATATCTATTGTGGGTGGTTTAACCGACTAAAAGGGATAAGTGTACATATCTATTGAACCAAGCAAGATAGAATCGATTTTATTTTTGCAGATGGTAGGTTTTTATGTGTATATTAATCCACAAGCTGATACAAGGTTATATCGTTAACGGTTCAATTTCTACGTCAAAGTGGATGGGGTTAACCGACTAAAAGGTATAAGTGTCCATATCTATTTTGGGTGGGGTTAACCGACTAAACGGGAAGAGTGTCCATATCTATTGAACCAAGCAAGATAGAATCGATTTTGTTCTTGCAGATGATAGGTTTTTATGTGTATATTAATCTACAAGCTGATCCAAGGTTCTACCGTTAACGGTTCTTTTTCTACGTCAAAGTGGGTGGGGTTAACCGACTAAAGGGGATAAGTGTCCATATCTATTGAACCAAGCAAGATAGAATCGATTTTGTTTTTGCAGATGATAGGCTTTTATGTGTATATTAATCGACAAGCTGATCCAAGGTTCTATCGCTAAGGGTTCAACTTCTACGTCATACTGGGTGGGGTTATCCGAATAAAAGGGATAAGTGTCCACATCTATTGTGGGTGGCGTTAAGCGACTAAAAGGGATAAGTATACATATCTATTGAACCAAGCAAGATAGAATCGAATTTATTTTTGCAGATGATAGGTTTTTATGTGTATATTAATCCACAAGCTGATTTAAGGTTCTATCGCTAACGGCTCAATTTCAACGTTATAGTGGGTGGGGTTAACCGACTAAAAGGGATAAGTATACATATCTATTGAACCAAGCAAGATAGAATCGAATTTATTTTTGCAGATGATAGGTTTTTATGTATATATTAATCCACAAGCTGATACAAGATTCTATCGTTAACGGTTCAATTTCTACGTCAAAGTGGATGGGGTTAACCGACTAAAGGGGATAAGTGTCCATATCTATTGAACCAAGCAAGATAGAATCGATTTTGTTTTTGCAGATGATAGGTTTTTATGTGTATATTAATCCAAAAGCTGATACAAGGTTCTATCGTTAACGGTTCAATTTCTACGTCAAAGTGGATGGGGTTAACCGACTAAAAGGGATAAGTGTCCATATTTATTGTGGGTGGGGTTAACCGACTAAAAGGGAAAAGTGTCCATATCTATTGAACTAAATAAAATAGAATAGATTTTATTTTTGCAGATGGTAGGTTTTTATGTGTATATTAATCCACAAGCTGATTTAAGGTCCTATCCTTAACGGTTCAATTTCTACGTCAAAGTGGTTGGGGTTAACCGACTAAAGGGGATAAGTGTCCATATCTATTGAACCAAGCAAGATAGAATCGATTTTGTTTTTGCAGATGATAGGTTTTTATGTGTATATTAATCCAAAAGCTGATACAAGGTTCTATCGTTAACGGTTCAATTTCTACGTCAAAGTGGATGGGGTTAACCGACTAAAAGGGATAAGTGTCCATATTTATTGTGGGTGGGGTTAACCGACTAAAAGGGAAAAGTGTCCATATCTATTGAACTAAGCAAAATAGAATAGATTTTATTTTTGCAGATGGTAGGTTTTTATGTGTATATTAATCCACAAGCTGATTTAAGGTCCTATTATTAACGGTTCAATTTCTACGTCATACTGGGTGGGGTTAACCGACTAAAAGGGAAAAGTGTCCATATCTATTGAACCGAGCAAGATAGAATCTATTTTATTTTTGCAGATGGTAGGTTTTTATGTGTATATTAATCCGCAAGCTGATCTAAGCTTCTATCGTTAACGGTTCAATTTCTACGTTATAGTGGGTGGGGTTAACCGACTAAAAGGGATAAGTATACATATCTATTGACCCAAGCAAGAAAGAATCGAATTTATTTTTGCAGATGGTAGGTTTTTATGTGTATATTAATCCACAAGCTTTTCCAAGGTTCTATTGCTAACGGTTCAATTTCTACGTCATACTGGGTGGGGTTAATCAACTAAAAGGGATAAGTGTCCATATCTATTGAACCAAGCAAGGTAGAATCGATTTTATTTTTGCAGATGGTAGGTTTTTATGTGTATATTAATCCACAAGCTGATACAAGGTTCTATCGTTAACGGTTCAATTTCTACGTCAAAGGGGATGGGGTTAACCGACTAAAAGGTATAAGTGTCCATATCTATTGTGGGTGGGGTTAACCGACTAAACGGGAAGAGTGTCCATATCTATTGAACCAAGCAAGATAGAATCGATTTTGTTCTTGCAGATGATAGGTTTTTATGTGTATATTAATCCACAAGCTGATCCAAGGTTCTACCGTTAACGGTTCTTTTTCTACGTCAAAGTGGGTGGGGTTAACCGACTAAAGGGGATAAGTGTCCATATCTATTGAACCCAGCAAGATAGAATCGATTTTGTTTTTGCAGATGATAGGCTTTTATGTGTGTATTAATCCACAAGCTGATCCAAGGTTCTATCGCTAAGGGTTCAATTTCTACGTCATACTGGGTGGGGTTATCCGACTAAAAGGGATAAGTGTCCACATCTATTGTGGGTGGGGTTAGGTTAGGTATGTGTATATTAATCCACAAGCTGATTTAAGGTTCTATCTCTAACGGTTCAATTTCTACGTTATAGTGGGTGGGGTTAACCGACTAAAAGGGATAAGTATATATATCTATTGAACCAAGCAAGATAGAATCGAATTTATTTTTGCAGATGGTAGGTTTTTATGTATATATTAATCCACAAGCTGATACAAGATTCTATCGTTAACGGTTCAATTTCTACGTCAAAGTGGATGGGGTTAACCGACTAAAGGGGATAAGTGTCCATATCTATTGAACCAAGCAAGATAGAATTGATTTAGTTTTTGCAGATGATAGGTTTTTATGTGTATATTAATCCAAAAGCTGATACAAGGTTCTATCGTTAACGGTTCAATTTCTACGTCAAAGTGGATGGGGTTAACCGACTAAAAGGGATAAGTGTCCATATTTATTGTGGGTGGGGTTAACCGACTAAAAGGGAAAAGTGTCCATATCTATTGAACCAAGCAAAATAGAATCGATTTTATTTTTGCAGATGGTAGGTTTTTATGTTTATATTAATCCACAAGCTGATTTAAGGTCGTATCCTTAGCGGTTCAATTTCTACGTCAAAGTGGGTGGGGTTAACCGACTAAAGGGGATAAGTGTCCATATCTATTGAACCAAGCAAGATAGAATCGATTTTGTTATTGCAGATGATAGGTTTTTATGTTTATATTAATCCAAAAGCTGATACATAGTTCTATCGTTAACGGTTCAATTTCTACGTCAAAGTGGATGGGGTTAACCGACTAAAGGGGATAAGTGTCCATATTTATTGTGGGTGGGGTTAACCGACTAAAAGGGAAAAGTGTCCATATCTATTGAACCAAGCAAAATAGAATCGATTTTATTTTTGCAGATGGTAGGTTTTTATGTGTATTTTAATCCACAAGCTGATTTAAGGTCCTATCCTTAACGGTTCAATTTCTACGTCAAAGTGGGTGGGGTTAACCGACTAAAGGTGATAAGTGTCCATATCTATTGAACCAAGCAAGATAGAATCGAATTTATTTTTGCAGATGGTAGGTTTTTATGTGTATATTAATCCACAAGCCGATCCTAGGTTCTATCTTTAATGGTTCAATTTCTACGTCATAGTGGGTGGGGTTAACCGACTAAAAGGGATAAGTATACATATCTATTGAACCAAGCAAGATATAATCGAATTTATTTTTGCAGATGATAAGTTTTTATGTGTATTTTAATCCACAAGCTGATCCAAGGTTCTATCGTTAACGGTTCACTTTCTACGTCAAAGTAACCGACTAAAAGGGATAAGTGTCCATATCTTTTGTGGGTGGGGTTAACCGACTAAACGGGAGATAGAATCGATTTTGTTTCTGCAGATGATAGGTTTTTATGTGTATATTCATCCACAAGCTGATCCAAGGCTCTATAGTTAACGGTTCAATTTCTACGTTATAGTGGGTGGGGTTAACCGACTAAAAGGGATAAGTATACATATCTATTGAACCAAGCAAGATAGAATCGAATTTATTTTTGCAGATAGTAGGTTTTTATGTGTATATTAATCCACAGGCTGATCCAAGGTTCTATCGCGAACGGTTCAATTTCTACGTCATACTGGGTGGGTTTAACCGACTAAAAGGGATAAGTGTCCATATCTATTGAACCAAGCAAGGTAGAATCGATTTTATTTTTGCAGATGGTAGGTTTTTATGTGTATATTAATCCACAAGCTGATATAAGGTTCTATCGTTAACGGTTCAATTTCTACGTCAAAGTGGATGGGGTTAACCGACTAAAAGGTATAAGTGTCCATATCTATTGTGGGTGGGGTTAACCGACTAAACGGGAAAAGTATACATATCTATTGAACCAAGCAAGATAGAATCGAATTTATTTTTGCAGATGGTAGGTTTTTATGTGTATATTAATCCACAAGCTGAGCCAAGGTTCTATCGTTAACGGTTCACTTTCTACATCAAAGTAACCGACTAAAAGGGATAAGTGTCCATATCTATTGTGGGTGGGGTTAACCGACTAAACGGGAAATAGAATCGATTTTGTTTCTGCAGATGATAGGTTTTTATGTGTATATTCATCCACAAGCTGATCCAAGGCTCTATAGTTAACGGTTCAATTTCTACGTTATAGTGGGTGGGGTTAACCGACTAAAAGGGATAAGTGTCCATATCTATTGAACCAAGCAAGGTAGAATCGATTTTATTTTTGCAGATGGTAGGTTTTTATGTGTATATTAATCCACAAGCCGATACAAGGTTCTATCGTTAACGGTTCAATTTCTACGTTATAGTGGGCGGGGTTAACCGACTAAAAGGGATAAGTATACATATCTATTGAACCAAGCAAGATAGAATTCAATTTATTTTTGCAGATGGTAGGTTTTTATGTGTATATTCATCCACAAGCTGATCCAAGGCTCTATAGTTAACGGTTCAATTTCTACGTTATAGTGGGTGGGGTTAACCGACTAAAAGGGATAAGTATACATATCTATTGAACCAAGCAAGATAGAATTCAATTTATTTTTGCAGATGGTAGGTTTTTATGTGTATATTAATCCACAAGCTGATCCAAGGTTCTATCGTTTACGGTTCAATTTCTACGTCAAAGTGGGTGGGGTTAACCGACAAAAGGGGATAAGTGTCCATATCTATTGAACCAAGCAAGATAGAATCGATTTTGTTTTTGCAGATGACAGGCTTTTATGTGTATATTAATCCACAAGCTGAGTCAAGGTTCTATCACGAAGGGTTTAATTTCTACGTCAAAGTGGATGGGGTTAACCGACTAAAAGAGATAAGTGTCCACATCTATTGTGGGTGGGCTTAACCGACTAAAAGGGATAAGTGTCCATATCTATTGAACCAAGCAAGATAGAATCGATTTTGATTTTGCAGATGGTAAGTTTTTATGTGTATATTAATCCACAAGCTGACACAAGGTTCTATCGTTAACGGTTCAATTTCTACGTCAAAGTGGATGGGGTTAACCGACTAAAGGGGAGAAGTGTCCATATCTATTGAACCAAGCAAGATAGAAACGATTTTGTTTTCCAGATGATAGGTTTTTATGTGTATATTAATCCACAAGTTGATCCAAGATTGTATCGTTAACGGTTCAATTTCTACATCAAAGTGGATGGGGTTAACCGACTAAAAGGGATAAGTGTCAATATCTATTGAACCAAGCAAGATGGAATCGATTTTATTTTTGCAGATGGTAGGTTTTTATGTGTATATTAATCCACAAGCTGTTACAAGGTTGTATCGTTAACGGTTCAATTTCAACGTCAATGTGGATGGGGATAACCGACTAAAAGGTATAAGTATCCCTATCTATTGAACCAAGCAAGATAGAATTGATTTTGTTTTTGCTGATGGTAGGTTTTTATGTGTATATTAATCTACAAGCTGATCCAAGGTTCTATCTGTAACGGTTCAATTTCTACGCCAAAGTGGATGGGGTAACCCACTAAAAGGGATAAGTGTCCATATTTATTGTGGGTGGGGTTAACCGACTAAAAGGGAAAAGTGTCCATATCTATTGAACCAAGCAAAATAGAATCGATTTTATTTTTGCAGATGGTAGGTTTTTATGTGTATATTAATCCACAAGCCGATACAAGGTTCTATCGTTAACGGTTCAATTTCTACGTTATAGTGGGCGGGGTTAACCGACTAAAAGGGATAAGTATACATATCTATTGAACCAAGCAAGATAGAATTCAATTTATTTTTGCAGATGATAGGTTTTTATGTGTATATTCATCCACAAGCTGATCCAAGGCTCTATAGTTAACGGTTCAATTTCTACGTTATAGTGGGTGGGGTTAACCGACTAAAAGGGATAAGTGTCCATATCTATTGAACCAAGCAAGGTAGAATCGATTTTATTTTTGCAGATGGTAGGTTTTTATGTGTATATTAATCCACAAGCCGATACAAGGTTCTATCGTTAACGGTTCAATTTCTACGTTATAGTGGGTGGGGTTAACCGACTAAAAGGGATAAGTATACATATCTATTGAACCAAGCAAGATAGAATTCAATTTATTTTTGCAGATGGTAGGTTTTTATGTGTATATTAATCCACAAGCTGATCCAAGGTTCTATCGTTTACGGTTCAATTTCTACGTCAAAGTGGGTGGGGTTAACCGACAAAAGGGGATAAGTGTCCATATCTATTGAACCAAGCAAGATAGAATCGATTTTGTTTTTGCAGATGACAGGCTTTTATGTGTATATTAATCCACAAGCTGAGTCAAGGTTCTATCACGAAGGGTTTAATTTCTACGTCAAAGTGGATGGGGTTAACCGACTAAAAGAGATAAGTGTCCACATCTATTGTGGGTGGGCTTAACCGACTAAAAGGGATAAGTGTCCATATCTATTGAACCAAGCAAGATAGAATCGATTTTGATTTTGCAGATGGTAAGTTTTTATGTGTATATTAATCCACAAGCTGACACAAGGTTCTATCGTTAACGGTTCAATTTCTACGTCAAAGTGGATGGGGTTAACCGACTAAAGGGGAGAAGTGTCAATATCTATTGAACCAAGCAAGATGGAATCGATTTTATTTTTGCAGATGGTAGGTTTTTATGTGTATATAAATCCACAAGCTGTTACAAGGTTGTATCGTTAACGGTTCAATTTCAACGTCAAAGTGGATGGGGATAACCGACTAAAAGGTATAAGTATCCCTATCTATTGAACCAAGCAAGATAGAATCGATTTTGTTTTTGCTGATGGTAGGATTTCATGTGTATATTAATCCACAAGCTTATCCAAGGTTGTATCGTTAACGGTTCAGTTTCTACGTTATAGTGGGCGGGGTTAACCGACTAAAAGGGATAAGTATACATATCTATTGAACCAAGCAAGATATAATAGATTTTATTTTTGCAGATGGTAGGTTTTTATGTGTATATTAATCCACAAGCTTGCCCAAGGTTGTATCGTTAACGGTTCAATTTCTACGTTATAGTGGGCGGGGTTAACCGACTAAAAGGGATAAGTATACATATCTATAGAACCAAGCAAGATAGAATCGAATTTATTTTTGCAGATGGTAGGTTTTTATGTGTATATTAATCCACAAGCTGATACAAGGTTCTATCGTTAACGGTTCAATTTCTACGTCAAAGGGGATGGGGTTAACCGACTAAAAGGTATAAGTGTCCATATCTATTGTGGGTGGGGTTAACCGACTAAACGGGAAGAGTGTCCATATCTATTGAACCAAGCAAGATAGAATCGATTTTGTTCTTGCAGATGATAGGTTTTTATGTGTATATTAATCCACAAGCTGATCCAAGGTTCTACCGTTAACGGTTCTTTTTCTACGTCAAAGTGGGTGGGGTTAACCGACTAAAGGGGATAAGTGTCCATATCTATTGAACCCAGCAAGATAGAATCGATTTTGTTTTTGCAGATGATAGGCTTTTATGTGTGTATTAATCCACAAGCTGATCCAAGGTTCTATCGCTAAGGGTCAATTTCTACGTCATACTGGGTGGGGTTATCCGACTAAAAGGGATAAGTGTCCACATCTGTTGTGGGTGGGGTTAGGTTAGGTATGTGTATATTAATCCACAAGCTGATTTAAAGTTTCTATCGCTAACGGTTCAATTTCTACGTTATAGTGGGTGGGGTTAACCGACTAAAAGGGATAAGTATATATATCTATTGAACCAAGCAAGATAGAATCGAATTTATTTTTGCAGATGGTAGGTTTTTATGTATATATTAATCCACAAGCTGATACAAGGTTCTATCGTTAACGGTTCAATTTCTACGTCAAAGTGGATGGGGTTAACCGACTAAAGGGGATAAGTGTCCATATCTATTGAACCAAGCAAGATAGAATTGATTTAGTTTTTGCAGATGATAGGTTTTTATGTGTATATTAATCCAAAAGCTGATACAAGGTTCTATCGTTAACGGTTCAATTTCTACGTCAAAGTGGATGGGTTAACCGACTAAAAGGGATAAGTGTCCATATTTATTGTGGGTGGGGTTAACCGACTAAAAGGGAAAAGTGTCCATATCTATTGAACCAAGCAAAATTGAATCGATTTTATTTTTGCAGATGGTAGGTTTTTATGTGTATATTAATCCACAAGCTGATTTAAGGTCGTATCCTTAGCGGTTCAATTTCTACGTCAAAGTGGGTGGGGTTAACCGACTAAAGGGGATAAGTGTACATATCTATTGAACCAAGCAAGATAGAATCGATTTTGTTATTGCAGATGATAGGTTTTTATGTGTATATTAATCCAAAAGCTGATACATAGTTCTATCGTTAACGGTTCAATTTCTACGTCAAAGTGGATGGGTTAACCGACTAAAGGGGATAAGTGTCCATATTTATTGTGGGTGGGTTAACCGACTAAAAGGGAAAAGTGTCCATATCTATTGAACCAAGCAAAATAGAATCGATTTTATTTTTGCAGATGGTAGGTTTTTATGTGTATTTTAATCCACAAGCTGATTTAAGGTCCTATCCTTAACGGTTCAATTTCTACGTCAAAGTGGGTGGGATTAACCGACTAAAGGTGATAAGTGTCCATATCTATTGAACCAAGCAAGATAGAATCGAATTTATTTTTGCAGATGGTAGGTTTTTATGTGTATATTAATCCACAAGCCGATCCTAGGTTCTATCTTTAATGGTTCAATTTCTACGTCATAGTGGGTGGGGTTAACCGACTAAAAGGGATAAGTATACATATCTATTGAACCAAGCAAGATATAATCGAATTATTTTTGCAGATGATAAGTTTTTATGTGTATTTTAATCCACAAGCTGATCCAAGGTTCTATCGTTAACGGTTCACTTTCTACGTCAAAGTAGCCGACTAAAAGGGATAAGTGTCCATATATATTGTGGGTGGGGTTAACCGACTAAACGGGAGATAGAATCGATTTTGTTTCTGCAGATGA